>NW_025341127.1:0-9568 GCF_016433145.1 Gracilinanus agilis | reverse complement strand
GGGGGGGGGGGGGGGGGGCGAAGGGGAAAGGAGGAGCATGAATCATGTAACCGTGTTAAAAATGAATATTAATAAATGTTTGAAAAAAAAAGACCACACCAATGCAACTATCAATAATATGTAAATAAGTCTTGACTGACCACACCAGTGGAAATGCCAATTAGCTACGGCAGGGAGGGGGCAGAGGGGGTGAGTCAGGGCATGGGGGGGTTAAGGGGGTGAAGGGTAAAGTAAAAACATGACTTATGTAACCAGGGAAATTTTTTCTAAAAATAAAAAATTATTTAAAAAAAAATAAAATGTACCTTTGGTTAACTTCAAAAAAACAAAAACAAAAACAAAAACAAAAACAAAAACCTGAAGCCTTGATAATGAAGGCTATCATAGCTTACCATTTCTGGACTAGCCAGCAACCTCATATAGAAGATAGCACTATTGTCTTGCTTTCTTAGAAGAGGCTCCAAATCACTAATATGTGATGCTCATTAAATGCATTTGTATCCTACAAAGCATGTGAGAAATCACCTTAGCTAAGCCTCATGTGTGCTTCCTGCCTGTGTAGCTGTCTTCTTAACTTTGTCCCTTTCTCACACATCCCGCTTCCTTGGTATGCCATTTCTTTGCTTTTTTGGACATGTGTCAACTTCTTGATTCCTAATACAAAATGCTTTCCCTTTCAAGATCTCTAAAGAATCCAAAATAGTCTATAATTAAATTGACTGTCACTGTGCAGAGCTGAGTGCAGAAGACGAATCACCCAATAAATAAACAGATTTCAGGAAGACCTTTATTCATGAACTGAATGACAGAATTTGGCTCAAAGAATCTTGCTGTAGTCAGTAGAAAGAAGTGATATATCTTTCCCTTTTAATAGGAATCATGAGATTTTAGAGAAATGATTTGATAGGGATAGGGAATAAGGGAGATGCTAAATCTGTGATTTTATCACTGTAGGGACCCCCTTGGAGTAGTTAGGTGGTACAGAGGATAGAGTGCTGGGTCCTGAGTCATTTTCAAGAGTTCAAATCTGGCCTCAGACACTTACTAGCTTTGTGACTCTGGACAAGTCCCTTAACCCTGACTGCCTCAGTTTCCTCCTTTGTAAAACAAGCTGAAGAAGTAAATGGCAAACCACTTCAGTGTCTTTGTCAAGACAACTCCAAATGGGGTCACAGAGAGTCAGCTTGGACTGAGAGCAGCTGAACACACAGGGACACTTCCCCCATTCTCCCTAGGAAACTTCCCTAATCAATAATTTTTCTGAAACTTAAATATTAGGAAGGTACTTGGGATAATCAAAGGTTAAGTGACTTGCCCAGGGCCCCCACAGACTATATATCCCCAAGTTGGAACTTGAGACCAGGCCTAGAGTTCAGCTCTCTACCCATCATAACAGGCTTCTTGTAATACTACAAGGATAAAGATGAACACTGCATTTCCTCAGATCATTTACACTTGTATTTTTTTTCCACTGAGTTACCATTTATCACTCACCTCAGAAACAAAAGTCAAGTCCCAAATTCTTGTCTTGAACAATCCATAATTATAGTCCCTTGGCTCAAGCTGTTTCCTCTGCCTTTAATGCCCTTCCTTTTCCTCTGATTATTTAAGGAAGGCAGTATAGTATAGTAGAAAGAACCCTGGATTTCAAGTCAACATACCCAGGTCTGGTCTTGCTACACTTGTTATCCACATGAAGCCATTGCACAAGTCATTTCCCCTTTGAGGGATTTAGTTTTCTCATCTACAAAATGAGGAAATCAGTCAAGATAATCTTTGAAGTCCCTCTCAGTTCTAAATCCTTTCTAGATTCCTATCCTTTCTTCAATGCCTACTTCCAGACCCACATTTTCCATGAAGCCTTTCAGGATCACCTCAACTCTATGCAATAATTTCCTACTCTGAACACTCACAAAACATACTCTCCTGATTACTTGAAATTTGTCATCAACTCCATTTTGTTTTATTTGTTTTATGTGCCTGTGTTCACTCTCCACTGCTAGATATAGAATGGAGGAAAGCCAAAGAGACTTCTTATCAGTATCACATATCAACATATGGAACTCATTAAGTATAATAAAAGGAGGTATTTGGAACAAAGGATTGAGCTGGAGGGTGATGCCTAACTGTGACTGCCCTCTCTTTTTTTTCTTGTCTATTTTCTCTTCATTTACATAGAAGATCCAAAAGGTCATGGGAAAATGAAAGACATTCCTAGGTCTTTAGATGTGGTTTATTAGAAGTGCATCTCTGAAATCATTAATAAGGGACATAGTTTTGTAATCAGCAATTAAACAGGAATTATGAGAATTTTCTTATTCTAAGTCAGATAAAGGCTTGGAACAAGTTATCCAAGAGAACAAAATGATAAAGTGTTCAAAAGCAGACCAAAAGTTCTATGTAGTTGTCTGGCTGTTCTATATTCCAAAAGAATTTGATCCCTGAAGGCTAAGACTCATGATGTTAACAGAAAGGAGAGAAAGGAGAGAAAGAAACCTGGAGTTTTTTTCCTAATGCTCATAACTGGGTGTGTGTGTAGGGTCTACACTTCTCGGGGAAAAAAATTGAAACTTATACCTCTGGGCTCTATGGTAAAAGAAAGATGAAGAAGCTCTCTCCTTTTATGAGGAAAAAGTGTCTTGGTGGAGGACTCCAGCTAAAGCCCAAAGTCAGCAGCAGGCAAAAGCTCCAGCACCACATGCCCCATTGAGAGTTTCAGCAATAAACCCAAAACCAGCAATAAACCCTACTCTAACTTTAGCAATAAGAAAAGAAAAAGAAATGGAAGGAATTAAAGTAGGCAATGAGGCAATGCCCTGCAGCAGCCATGACTAGTGGGAGCAGCACAATAGCAACAACAAGACAGTAGCATAGCAGCTTTAGAGGTATGTGTTCCTCATCATGTGTGTGGGGGGGGTTCTGACCACCTGGTTTCCCTATGTGGATGCATCTACACATGTGTGCCCCAACCACACATACTTCCAATGAGCTAGCCTTATCTTCCATATTCCATAAGTACATCTACTCTTTTCACTGTTGCTAAGTGTATTTGTGGAATAGTATATTCCATGCTGATGGGGGAAATATTCTACTCATACTTTCTTCAAAACAAAACAAAACAAAGCCCTTACTTATCTTTGAATAGATAAGTATCAGTTCCAAGGCAGATAATTTAAGGGCTAGACAATTGGGGTTAAGTGATTTGCCTAAGATTACACAGTTAGGAAATGTCTGAAACCAAATTTGAACCCAGAATCTCCCCCCATCCCAATCCTGGTTGTTTATCCACTAAGACACCTAGTTGCCTCTGATACTTTCTTAATAGATTATTTAATTGAATATCTCTATCACTAGAAGCCCACAAGCTATGGTTTTGAGTGAATGCAGATCCATGAGTACTTTAAACGTAGGCAGTTTGTCTAAGGGACCCTACATGCTCATAGGACTGTCCCTAGTTGTTATAGCACTTTCAATTTCCTTTGAAATATCTCTGGAATATGTTTCCCTCTCTCTTTAATGCTGCCACCACTGTAGAATAGGCACTCATTACCTCACACCTGAGTTACTGCAATAGTCTGCTGATGGGTCTGCCTATCTCAAGTTTTTCTCTACTCTAACTTTAGCAATAAGAAAAGAAAAAGAAATGGAAGGAATTAAAGTAGGCAATGAGGAAACCAAACTATCACTCAGATGCAAATGATAAGATGGTATGCTTAGAGAATCAACTGAAAAACTAGTTGAAATAATTAATAATGTTAACAAAGTTTCAGGATACAAAATAAACCCACACAAATCATCAGTTTTTCTATATGTTATTAACAAAGTTCATTAGCAAGAGATAGAAAAAGAAATCCAATTTAAAAAAACTCTAGACTATATAAAATACCTGGGATTCTATTTACCAAGACAAACACAGGAATTATATGAACACAATTATAAAACACTTTTAACACAAATAAAGTCTGTTCTAAACAATTGAAAAAATATTAATTACTCTGTGAAAGACCAAGCTAATAAAATAAAAATGACAATTCTACTTAAATTAATTTACTTATTCAGTGCCATACCAATCAAACTATCAAATAAATGTTTTATAGAACTAGAAAACATCATAACAAAATTCATCTGAAAGAACAAAAGGTCAAGGAAATTAATGAAAAAAAATGTGAAGGAAGGTGGCTTAGCAGTACCAGATATCAAATTGTACTATAAAGCAGTAATCATGAAAACAGTCTAGTACTGCCTAATAAATAGAATGGTAGATCAATGGAATAGATTTAATACACAATATCAGGGGTAAATGACCTTATCAACCTATTGTTTGATAAACCCAAAGAACCAAGCTTTGGGGATAAGAACTCACTCTTTAATAAAAACTGCTGAGAAAACTGGAAAGCAATATAGCAAAAACTAGGTATAGACCAACATCTCACACACTATACCAAGATAAGGTCAAAATGGGTATATGATTTAGATATAAAGAGTGATACCATAACTAAATAAGGGGAACATAGAACAGTACACCTGGAAAAATGATGGAGAAGGGAAGAATTTATGGCCAAACAAGAGACAGAATGCATTATAAGATATAAGATAATTTTGATTATATTAAAATAAAAAGATTTTCTCCAAACAAAACTAACATAACCAAGATTAGAAGGGAAACTACAAACTGGGAAAAAATTTATAACAAATTTCTTTGACAAAGATCTATTTTCTCAGGTCTATAGAGAACTAAGTCAAATTTATAAGAATATAAACTATTCTCCAATTGACAAATGGTCAAAGGTGGAAAGAGTGAAAGTGGAAAAATGAAGATAAAGAGACAGAAAGTACTGCCTAGCTACAACTACCCTAAGTTTAATCCTAATGTCTCTAGACCACAAATGTGAATCCGAAAGCTGCTAAAAGTCATTGTTACTTAAGCTGTAACATTTTTAAATCGGCAACCACAATATTCTTTAGAATTCTCATATTTAGCAAAAAAACTTAAATTTAAACTCTTACAGCATTTTGGTTTCATATGAGTATTCTTTTACAACAATGACCTATATGGAAGTACATTTTGCATGATAATATATGTATAATGCAGATCAAATTGCGTATCATCTCTGAGAGGGGTAAGGGAAGAAAGGGAAGGAGGATCTTATAATTTCAGAAAATGTATGTTGAAAATTGTTATTACATGTAATTGGGAAAATAAAATACCTTTGAATGAAGTAAAAAATAATTTAAAAAATAAAGTCTTTCCCTAATCCAATCCAACTTTCATTCAGCCACTAAAATGATTTTCCTAAAGTACAGATCTGACCATGTCACCTTACCTTCTCAGCAAACTCCAGGGCTTCCCATTGCTTCAAGGATCAAATATAAAGTGCTCTAATTGGCAAAGTCCTTTATAATCTCACCCTTTCCTACCTTTCCAGTCTTTTTATGCCTTACTCCCCAAAACATAATCTTCCAACAAGTGATACTAGTCTCCTGGCTGTTTTAAGAACAAGACACCCTATCTCTTGACTCCAGACATTTTCTCTAGCTGTCCCCCTATGCCTGGAATCTTCTCCCTCCTCTACTCTACCTACTGTCTCCTTTGGTTTCCTTCAAGTCCCAACTAAAATCTTACTTTATAGGAAGCCTCCCCTTTGCTTAATTAATTCTTAATTAACCTTTCTTAATTCTAATGACATCCCTTTGTTAATTACTTCCTCTTTATTCTAAATACAGCTTGCTTTGTATATATTTGTTTGCATATTGTCTCTGTCATTAAATTGTAAGTTCCTTGAAGACATGGACTGTCTTTTTTTATTGTCTTTTGTTTTCCTTTGTATCCCCAGCAATTAGCACAGTGGCTGGCACATAGTAGGAGGTTAATAAATGCTTGTGGATTATCTGATTTGCAAATTCAAAGCCCATATCATATCTCTGCATCCCCATGACCTGACCTTGAAGATAACAGACCGTAGAACCATGGTCTAACATGTTGGTCATGTTAGAATTTGGGGAGTGGAGTAGTAGGAGAGGAACTTTAGAAATCGTCAGGTCCAACCCTCTCATTTATAGATAAGAACCTGAGACCCAGAGAGATAATGTGATCAAAAGTAAGATTATGTAGAGTATAAGTAGCAGGGCTGTATCTAAAACTCATGCTTTTGAACTCCCAGTTTTTCCCACCATAGCCCATAGCTTCCCTTTTAATTCTAGTCTTCAATCACTTGGATCTAGATGCTAACACATTTCACTTAGGGGCAGGGGGCAGGGTGGGGTGGTTAGAGGAAAGACTGTGGAATCTATTGCTTCCCCTGAGAAGTACTTTCCCACCTCTATTCCAGAGTCAGTTTGAATCCTCAGTGACTTTGTCTAACCCCACTATACTTCCTATACACTAGGACTAGTTGAAAACTGAATTTCTCTTTCACTGAGGAGAAATCTAAGCCCAGATTCTGATGCTTATCAAACCTATGCCGGATAGGCTGGATGTCCAATAAACATTTATGGATAATAATGAAAATGATGATGATGATGATCCATTAGCCTCCTTTGTGCAAAATTAATCATTTATATAACCTCAGACACTTAGTAGCTGTATGACCCTGGACAAGTCACTTAACCCTATTTGCCTCCGTTTCCTCATCTGTAAAATGAGCTGGAGAAGAAAATGGCAAACCTCTCTAGTAACTCTGCCAAGAAAACGTCAAACAGGGTCACAAAAAGTCAGACACAACTGAAAAGGATTGAATGACAGTCATTAATGGAGAATACACTGAAATATGAGTCTAGGCAAGTCACTTAACTTTCCTATACCCCAATTTCCTCATCTGTTAAATAAGATGTTGGACACGATAGCATCTAAGTTCCCTATAACCCCAAATCTAAGATGCTAGGATACTAATTTATACCATCAAAGAACTTTGAATCTAGTGGAGACATAAGATACCTCCACGAAAATTTGGGGGTTTCGTAGAAAAGGAAATACTTGACCCAATCCTTGAAATAACTGGAAGTTCCAGAGAGTAGATAAAAGAGCAGAGTAATATAATTTAGAGCTGGGATAGAATTTAACTTAGAACATAATTCCAGGCAGGCAAACATCGAGCTAGAAGGGATGTCAGAAATAATCTAGCCTAATTAAATTGAGACCCAGATACATGACATAGACAATTAGTCTCGGTCCCTGGGTTTGAACCCAGGTCCTCTGACATCAACTTAGTATTCTTCCTGTTCTCCCACATGTAAAGGCCTAAGCAAAAACACATTAGAGAGGTGCAGGATAGACTGGATTAGCCATGTCAGAGTGTAGATAAGACTGAGGAAGCAATTTAGAGTGAGATTGTGTAGAAACTTGGAAAAACAGGCAAAAGGGTTTAGATTTCACCCTGACAACCATAAGGGAACCGATAAAGGTTTTTGAATAAGGAAGAAATACCAAGATTAAAGCTGCATTTTTGGAAGGACTCAGGATAGAGGAGGGAAAATTCAGCTCACCGACTGTCCCTTTGCTGAAGTCATGGCTGTTATTGGGAATTAAACCTTGTCATTTCAACATTTCAGGCTGAGAAATAAGATAAAAAAAAAGAAAGCAAGAAAGAAATGGGGGAGAAAAAGTACTGCAGCCTGTCTGCATTTGACGTATTTACGGTGCAAAAGAGTTATTCTGGAATCCAGCAGTTGCCATGGTAATGTATAATCGCCAGGTCTTTACTGGAAATGTGAACAGCTGCCCACATACTAATTATTGATCTACAAATCCTTCATTTCTTCTCCCACAGATGATTTTTCTCAAAGACAGGTATATCCGAGAGAAACAGCTTCATCCTGACAAGATTCATTCCTTCGCTGTAAAACCCATCTGTCTGCTTGGTCAAGATGAAGGATGGAAAATAAAAACTTCAAGGGAGAGGCAATTGAAATTTGTTACCGAATGTGCTGAGTTCTTGGCTTCTGGAAATAGGTTAGAGTGCCCGGGCATCCCAGTCAGCCCTTCCCATGCATTATCGAGTTTAATTTCAGACTCTGGTGCATTTACGTCTTTGTTTTACATCACAGCCCCACGTGGCCATGCCGGGGAATGTGTGTTTGCTCCATGGCCTTATCTGAAGTGTGCTTGGCTCCTACTGTTTACCCTCAGTGTCCCTGGAAGGAAAGCGAAGCAAAACACATTCTAGGTCATTGCTAAGTGATGCTGTTGAACTTTGAAAGAGGAAAGCCATTGACCAGCAGCAAAGGACAACACCTCCAGAATGAGTTGAACTAAATGATCCTGAGCAGCCAAGTGGCATATTAATTCATCAATAAACATTTAGTAAGCGTCTAGTCTGTGCCAGGCACCGTACTAGGTACCGAGGATACGAAGACAAATTAAACAACCTCTGCTCTCAGGAATGCTACCTTTCAGTAGGAGCTTATGTTCTATCAGATATAAAAAAAGTCCTAGATTTCAGGTCAGGAGAGACCTGGATTGGAATCCAATATTTTCTGGCTGAATAACCACAGAAAAGTCATTAAATTTCTCTGCATCTACTTTCTTTTCAGTTAAATGTGGATAATGCCTAAAGGTACCTACTTCACAGGGTTGTTGTAAGGGGCAAATAAGATGATGTGGGTATAAATTGCTTCACGGGGGGTTGCTATGTGGCTCAGTGGATAGGGAACCAGTTCTAGAGATGGGAGATTCTGGTTTCAAATTTCATCTAACATACTTTCTAGTTGTGTGACCCTGGGCAAATCATTTAGTTCTGATTGCCTGCCCCTTATCTCTCTTCTGCTTTGGAACCAATACACAGTATTGATTCTAAGATGGAATTATGATAAGAGTTTAAAAAAATAAAGTACTTTGCAAGCTTTAAAGTGTTAAATCAGCATATACTAGCACCATCATCTTGGTGGTCCCTTCCAACTCTAACATTCCTCGAGTCCACAATTCTGTGAAACTTGTTAAATAATTTGGATTTTTCTTAAGAATTGGAATCTATTGCTCAGGCAATGTCTCTGCATCTCAGATAAATTGGATTAGTTCACAGCTTTTCTGACTTCCCTCTGTTCATATCTCATACCCTATCCTCTATGTGTATCCAAATCTCAGCCAATACTATGCCCCCCTTTCCCCACCACTCACACACACTGCCACAATACAATAGTAATTTATATGGATGGCACCATTTTTTTCTCTAGCCACAGAACAGACCAAATAGACTACTACTAACCCACCAAAGTGCTTTGAATGGAAATGGATTGGACAACAAAAAATATCATTTCTTATGACATTTGATCATCTCAGAATGCTACCATGAAGGTAACTGAAGCTGATGGTGCCAAAATCTGTTGCAGAGAATGAAGTAAAGAAAGTCTTCTCTGAAGTACTTAATAACATCCATCAAATTAAGCCAGTATATCCTAGGGCTCTAGAGAAATAAGGATATATTTATATTACTGGTAGGAGTGAGAATTGGTACTATCTTTCTTGGAAGTGACTTGACAATACTTTAAAATGTCAATATTTTAAGATTTTAGAGAACTGCCCACAAATTTTTATCCCAAGGACTTGGACTATACCTTAAAGTAATATATATAT
>NW_025341126.1:0-12087 GCF_016433145.1 Gracilinanus agilis | reverse complement strand
CTCTCTCTCTCTCTCTCTCTTTCTCTCTCTCTCTCAATACTGTGTAGGAGCCAGGCCAAAGACTCTATTTTTTCCAATTGAATAATGCTTTCTAGTAGCTCTTCTCTGGCTCTGAGCTTAATGAAACATCAGTACCCAGAAGCAACCTTGGGAGTACCAGTTGATGTGGCTGAAGGAGTCCCAGCTGCTACATGCAGGCAAGAGGGACAAGTTGTTTATGTCTCCTGATCTGGAACATCTTGACCTCTTGGGACAACCTCTGGGTAGTGCATGAAACAGGCATTGAATCTAGAGTGAGGAGACCTCAGTTTGGATCCAGGTACCTCTGCCAATTAGACGGGTGACCTTAAACAAGCCCCATCAGCCTCTCAATTCAATTCAATCCAAGTTTATGATAGAACTACTATGTGTGTATAGCAAACCCTGTGTTAGGGATCCTCTAGGCATTCATTTCTTTTTGGTCTATGGACATACTGATGCTTTCTACACTGGGCTGTTGTGAGGAAAGTGCTTGGTAGCTTGCCATGGGTTGTATAACTGTGAGTTATTATTTCTAAGCGTGCCCATGGGTACTTGTTCCAGACTTGCCCACATGGGTTAATGTCAAAGGCTTCTTTTTGTTTAATCCATCATTCACCATGTCTTCCTGAGGATGGAACATTATGTTTGTATGCATGCACATGAAATATAAGAAGAAATCATATTTAATTATCACAATATCAAGTGGTGGAACAGAAAATTAGGAGAAAATTATTCAAAATCACTCATTGTTTTCTTTCTCTGAGTCCCTGTTAGAATCACAGTAGGGAAGAGCGATTAGCAAATTCATGAATTGTGTATTAGTTTACCTTTCTATTCCCAAGGCTAATTGTTTAAAGTCTTTTTACCTTAATTCAAATAAAAATGTTTCTGATGCCTGGCTTCTTGATTTGGGGTGGGGGAAGGAGGCTGAGGGAGTGGGAAACAGAAAGCTTCTGCTTGCCAAAGCTTTCAGGATGATTTCTGGCAACTGTGTAGAGGAGAGATTGGAAGTGAGAGAGCCCAGAAACCGGGGAGACTGATACTACAGTAGTCTAGGTCAGAGGAAATGGAGATCTTTACTAGAAGGAGACAGTGGAGGAATATGGGAGAAAGAAGAGGCAGGGTTGACAGGGAGGATCTTGACTCCCTGTCTACTTCTTTTGTCTATTGGGCCAATAGATAGGCCAGCCCTAAGAATAAGGTAGACTGAGCTAGGTTGATTTGCTTTTGGAATTGGCAATCTTTTTCAAAAGGAAACAAGTCAAAGCTGGAGGAAATACATAAGCAAGTGAATATAAACTTTTAAAAATGGCTCTGTGGTTTTTAATTAATGGCGTTCCTTTATGCCCTTCCCTCCCCCACCCTCAGCCATACCCCTCTCTCATAATAAATAAGAAGCCAGGCAAAACTAACAATCGGAGTAACTGCAACTGCCACATTCAAAGTCCGGAATCTCTTGATCTTGGGATCCAATAGTGGTTGTTGCTCCCCAAATCCAGTCGGCTTTTGTACTTCTGTTTACATTATTGTGCAAGTGATGTTCTGGTTTGATAAGGAGTAAAAGTTGAAATGGCTGAGGAAACAAAGGCTTGATCTTTTGAGCACAGAGATTTATTAGACGATGCGTACCAGTTGCCCAACAAATCAGGACCAGACACCTTCTCCAGCTTGGGGTTGGACCCTGAATAAAGAGGGAGACAGGCTCTTGTATACATTAAAAACAATCAAATATCTTGGCTAATTAATTACAGATACACGATAATATAATGTAATGCAATTTGATTTCTAATTGGAGGAAAGATTAGGGACTTTTGGGGGTTGGTAGAGGGAGAGAGAACAGGTGCAGTTCCCCAAATTCAGGAAAAGAGGTATCCCACTCCCCAAGTATCTATAAACAGCCAAAGAAACATGGAACCAAGAGCCGGTTGATCAGTATGGAGCCAGATTTCAGATTTCAGCTACCTGAGATATACAATGATGAGAAAACCCTTCCATTGATCATTCTTAGGATCTCACCCCATTTCTGGTCTAAATAACTTGGCCCTTGATTAACAGCAAGAAGAGTCAGTCCATTTTCTTAGCCATGCGGGGTTAGGGTCAAACAATACAATAAGGTTTTCTCCCAATTGAATAAACTTTTCCCAACAGACAGCAATGGAACCGGATAGAAAGCTAGCTCCAAAATGGAGTCAGTGTGGTTCACTCCATTCCCGTGATTAACCACTTGCTGTCCTAATCCCCTCAATCACTCCAGTTTGGCTTATTCTGCTCTTTGTCAGTTGGTGCTAATCGTCCCTGTTTTCTCTGAATTCCTTTACTAGAAATTTGGGCATTCTTTCCTAAGGCTCAATATTGTTCAACCGTCCTTTAACTCACCAACACTCACTCTGTCTCCAGTTTTTTGCTACCCTAAAGAGTGCTGATACTTAACCGTACATGAGGCTCCCAACCAAATTTTCCATACAGATTAAAATATAATTCTTGTTGCTTACCTTTAGAGATGTGAGCTTATAGCATATGATTTGATAAAGCAAGATGAGAATTTCACAGTGTTGAAATGATAATTATCCATCTCATGGGAATGGAAAATCACTCTGAAAGTAATCAATAAATGGCATGCCTTCCCACGTTTTAAAGATTGGAAATATCCACGTGGGTTGAGGTCAAGGAAAGGGCAAACTTCATTAGTTTCTATGGCCCCTGACATCTAGCTATCTTACTTTTATTCAACTATAGTGTCGTTATGTATGATCTTTGAATATGGAAGGCACTAAATCGTATTTACCCCAAAGTAGCTGCTGAATCTAGACACAGAGATTCTCTCTACTCTTTGTATCACAAATGGGGTTGAGGGCAAGAGTCCCTAAGCCTTTGCAGGAGAAACAAAGCTTCTAATGTGTAATGAAATAAGAGTTTACTTAATGCCTATAATCAGGACTCACTCAGTCTAGACGTTTTTCTAGAGAAACAAAGCATTTTGGACCCACAATGACCAAGAGCTATCTTGTGTGACTCTTGGTGCATTATGGTTAGCTCCCACTTTGACAAGGTCATTTTAGGCTCTATCCATGCTCAGCGACATGGCTCTAAGAGCTGGCTGGAAATCCTCTTGGTGCTTGTTCCGAAGGATGGTGGTATAACAAGGGGAGTGCTAGACTCGAATCTCACCAAAGATCCTCCCTCCATATGTGACCCTGAGTAAGACATTTATTTGTTGAGCCTCAGTTTTGTCATCTGTAAAACTGGAACGAAGGCACTAGATGGCTCTAGGAATGAGAGCCAGGCCTGGAGACAAAGTTGTAGGTTCAAATGTGGCCTTAGATACTTCCCAACTGTGTGATGCTGGATAAGTCACTTAACTTTAATTGCCTAGCTCCCACTGCTCTTCTGCCTTGGAAGCCATATTTAGTATCTATTCTGAGACAGAAGGTAAGGGGGTTTTGTTTGTTTGTTTGAACTGCAATAATAGCCCCTACCTCACAGGGTTGTCATGAAGGTCAAGTGAGAAGATTCACAAAGCCATTTTAAAACTGTAGAGTGCTATGGTTTGCTCAGCTCTTGGCTCCTGTGAAAGATTCTCATTCTGTGGAATACAGTCTACTTTTTATAAAGATGTACCATGTTGCCACATACCTGACAAAGTGTAATATAACGAGAATAGTATAGAACCCCAGGAATCAGAGCATTTCTGAGCTGGAAGAGCCCTAGGTGATCACGGAGTCTGGTGCCCTCCCTTGCTATCGGCCCACTCAGGAAAAGGATCTAACCAGGATCATAGTGAGTGGGCAGTAGAGCTGGAACTAGGACTTGGGTGGCCTGCCTCCCACAGCCCAGCCTTTTCACTGTTCCTGTCTGCTTTCTACAAACCTATTGAATTTCTATTCAAACTAGCATTTCAAATTCAGTTATGATGTTGATTCCCCCTAAGAAGAGAATACCATAAAACCGATGGGCCAGCAGGTTGCATTCCTTCCCGATAAGCTATAGATTGAGTTCTGGTTCTAAATGAAATGAAGTCGGCGTCCAGAGTTCCCTTCAAATTAGATGAAAATCTTGCTGATAGACAATAACACAGATCAATTTCAAATCGTGTTTCAATATCGGCAAGTTGAGGAACCTGGGGCAGAGGAGCAGCAGGCTCAAGCTTAAATGCAGACAGTTAGTTAGTCGGGAAATATGATGCATCAGAAAATTCCCTCCAATTACTGAAGTCCAATAACTTGGACCAAGACATTCCAGAAAGGAGGCGATCAAGCTAACCCGAGTAGGCTCTGGATGTCTTGAATTATGTTTTAATGCATAAAAATCCTTTACAGAGCATCTGAACATAAGCCGTCTCTTGTGAGAGAACTTGGGCCATTGTATATAGGACCTGGATGACAGTTGCTATTATACTAGGACATTCGAAATCCAAGAATCCTCTGCATGTAGGCCTCCCTCAGTCTCGGTGTCTGTAGTGATGCATACAAACACACACACACACACACACACACACACACACACACACACACACACACACACACCTGTAATCATCTTGAATCTCAGGCTCTGGAAACTCAGGGCCAAGGAGTAGTCCAGCTACTGAGGAGGGAAAGGGTTCCAAATAGCTTCACTTTCCACTGAACAATCTTCCACAAAATGTCTGCTTCTCTAGCAAAGCTAGTTTTTGTGTGTTTTTGGTGTTGTCTGCCTGGTTGGTTTTTTACCTTCATATAAGCCGATCATATATCCTGATTCTCTTGAATTCAACTAGTTTTTCTTATTAGATTCTTTGCTGAGCACTAGGGATGCCAAGAAACAAGGCGGCAGATTCTTCCCGCAGCCCCTGGGGAACTAACATGCTGTTGGAGAGAAAGGGCATGTAATATTGGGAAGGTAATAAAAAGAAACTGGGGGATGGGAAGGAGAGGGAAAGGTCTCTCACAGAACAGGGTGCTTTAGGGGAGCCTTGGAGGGAGCCAGAGATTTCAAGGTGAGGAGGGAGAGCATTCCAGGCTGAGGGGACAGCTTGTGCATAGGCAGTGAGGATGGAATGCCATGTGAGTGGAACAGCAAGTAGGCCAGTCTGAGTGAGACGTGAACTGCATGAGGGAGAAGTATGCAGTCTAAAAAGATAGGTTGAGAAATATCAATAAACCTACTGAGAACAGAAAACAACCTGCAAAGAATTACTTAATAATAACTGCTCTTTGGAGCAGAAATTCCTTAACCATTTTTGGTGTGTCTTAACCTTTTGGTAGTCTGATGAAGGCTATGGAGCCCTTCTCAGAACCCTGTTTTTAAATCCATAAAATAAAATAGATGAGATCATATGGGAAACCAATTATATCGAAATACAGTTATCAAATATGTTTTAAAAACAAGTTCGTAGACACTGCCCCCCCCCAGGTTAGGAACCCCTGCCTTTGATTGAATTCAACAGCTGGATTTTTCTTATGTATCTTTATTTTTTTAAAAATGGTTTGTGAGTTTTCTCAGGGGTAGGGGTGGAAAGAGAGAGATTGCACCAGTAAAGCTGTTTCCTTCAAGGGACAACAGAAACCGGGTGGAGGGCGTGGGGTATCCAGGGCAAGGAAAGGAAGCCACTGTGAGACAGACAGTTTCTCGAAGATGTTCTCTTGGTAGAATACATCTTGGTAGTCGGCATTACCTTTTCTTTGTTGACGAGAAGTCTTCTCTTGCTGCAGTCATTTAGACAGACTCAAAAGATTGGATATCTGTGGTGTGAGTGTGTGTGTGTGTGTGTGTGTGTGTGTGTGTGTGTGTGTACACATTGTATACGCAGATACTTTTATGTATATATATATATATTTTATACACACACACATATATATATAAATATTTATACACATTTTTAACAGGTTTGTGTTGTGGAATGATGCTGTAGGTACAGAGCAGATGCATTCTGGATGTTATACTGCCACCTCTTGGTTATGTAAATGAGAAATTCTGCAGTGGATGCTGTTTGTATGTTTCAGTCGGGATGCAGTTTGTATGTTTCAGACTGGAGATAAACCCATAATGCGCCCTTCCCTGGTTCTTTTGAACCAGAGCGATTCTAAATAAATAAATAAATGTTCAGTGCCTCATCTAAGTCACCATAACTAGTCCTTAGGAATTCCAGAAGCAAAAGGAATCTGGTGGGGGTGGGGGGAAAGATGTTTGGACTTTGAGTAAGTTGGAAATTGTTTGTAGAGTGCACTTTATCCAATCAAGCTCAAGGTAATTCAATCTTCACTTAAGTGTAACCTAAAGCACAGAAATCCAATCATTTTCTTTCTTTCTTTTTTTTAAAGAGCCGTTGCCTCTTCATTTTAATCAATTTTAATCACTTTAGCAAGGTATTATTGGATAACGGGCTTGCAGGCTCAAGAAAGCTGCCCTTTTCTTATTAAAGTAGGTCTAAAACTCAGAATGAAATAGAAGCAAAGTGCCCTGGGAGCAGAGAGGTTGGTGGTTAACTCAATCTCTTCCTAGTCGGGGACCATCGTGGAACTTGTGAAAACAACAGGCTGGCTGTGCTTGGAGTGGGCATGTGGAGACCAAGTTCACTGATCTATTGCAACCCAAATGGCAAGAAGAAACCCCATTGTTTCCTTAATGCTGTGGTCTAGATAACCAGCCGACTCTCTTCTCCTTGGCAGTGGGAGAGAGGAAAATCATGTAATGAATCACTGGGGCCCAACTGCAGCTGTGGCAGCATCAGGAAGTGCTATTTGGAGTTGTTGGAGAGAGGAATATTAGTATAGGCTCAGAATGTCACAGCTGAGAGGGCCCTTTGAGATTGTCTCATCTACCCTTTCCTTTTACAGAGAAGGAAACTAAGGCCTGCAGGGAAAAGGCCGTACCCATTTGCTTTCTCCATCTATCAGTCAGTCGTATGGGAGTAGCAAAGAGCATGAGATTGCAACTGGGAAAAAGCTTGTGTCTGGTCCCAGATCTACCTCTGCCTTGCCATGTGGCCTCAATCAAGTCATTTGACCTCTAGGCCTCCCCTTTCTCTTTCTATAAATTGAACTTAAGAACAGGGACTCAACCTGGAGTCTATGAAATTAAAAAAATATTTCTATTTCCATGACTATATCTTTTTTTATTAAGAATATTTTCCCAGGCTTACATGATTCATGTTCTTTCCCTCCCCTCCTCCCATCCCCCTCCCATAAACCAACCCAAAATTCCATTGGGTTTTACCTGTGTCATTGATCAAGACCTATTTTCATATTATTAATATCTGCATTGGGGTGATCCATTAGAGTCTACATCCCTAATCATATTCCCTTTGACCGATGTAATCAAGCAGTTGTTTTTCTTCTGTGTTTCTGCTTCCCCAGTTCTTTCTCTGGATGTGGATACATTCTTTCTCATAAGTCCCTCAAAAATGTTTTGGATCATTGCATTGATCCTAGTAGAAAAGTCTATTACATTTGATTGAGCCACAGTGTATCTGTCTCTGTGTATAAGGTTCTCCTGGTTCTGCTCCTTTCACTCTGCATCAATTCCTGGAGATCTTTCCAGTTCACATGGAATTCCTCCAGTTCATTATTTCTTTTAGTGTAATAGCATTCTATCACCAACAGATACCACAATTTGTTCAGCCATTCCCCAATTGAAGGGTATTCCCTCATTTTCCAATTTTTTTGCCACCACAAAGAGCACGGCTATAAATATTTTGTACAAGTCTTTTTTCCTTATTCTCTCTTTGGGGTATAAACCCAGCAGTGTTATGGCTGGATCAAAGGGCAGGCAGCATGACTATATCTTAAAGGAATTGATTTCCTTTATAATCCCATATTTTATTTTATGCACTTGAAAACATCATTCAGAAAAGGGATCCCATAGCCTTTACCAGATAGAATGCCAGAAGGGTCTAGGACACACAAAAACGTTTAAAACTCCCTGGCAGCCCTCAGGTGTCTTCCAATACTAATAGTCTAGGATATTGTTCTTTAGGCGTAAAGATAACTGTTGCTCAATGGCCAGTTTCCTTCTGTACGGGTGCTGGTGGTTAGTTCCTCTCTGGAGGGTTTCTAGATTAATGGTCAAATAGAGATAGATTAAAAAGATTTGGAAGGTCAGCCAGGAATAGAGGTGGTAGAGGAAGACAGGAAGATGTGAGAGAGGGACAGGGAAACCAAATGCGAAATGGTCTTTCATATTATTATTATTTTTTGAGCATGCATACTTTATTTTTTTTAAAACCCTTACCTTCCGTCTTAGAATCAATACTGGGTATTGGTTCTAAGGCAGAAGAGTGGTAAGGGCTAGGCAATGGGGGTTAAGTGACTTGCCCAGGGTCACCCAGCTAGGAAGTGTCTGAGGCCAGATTTGAACCCAGGTCCTCTTATCTCTTGGCCTGGCTCTCAATCCCCTGAGCATGCATACTTTAAATGTTAGAAAGCCATAATTCAATGCAGCAACACTTATCCAGTTGTCTATTATATGCTCATTGATTGATGAGAAGCCAAGAATCGATAAAACTGGGTCCCAACCTACATGGAGCTTAATTTAGGTCAAGGACTAAAGGGTTCTGAACCTTTTTTGTGTTCTGAAACACTCGAGCAATCTTCCTGATGAAACTGAAGGTCTTCTCAGAATCATGTTTTTAAATACATAAACTATAAGATACAAGATATAGGATTACAAAGGAAATCAGTTGTATTGGAATTCATTTATTAAAAACATTTTTTGAATATATAGACCCCAGGTTAACAATCCTTGGACTAGAGCAATATGGCATATATACGTGTGTGTGTATGTATATATATACATATATATATATGGATAATACATAAAAATACTTTGCATTTGTTCATGAAGACTTGAAACCTGAGGTAGCCATAGCACAGAGAGAAGTGCAGCCATCCTTCCACCTTTCCTCTTTCAATTGAGGGTGCTACCATCCTGCCCTTCACCAAGGTCCACGGTCTCTGGGTTATCTTGTGCTCTTCTCTCTCTGATTCTCCATACGGAGCAATTATGAAGTGAGGCTTATTCTGTCTCTGTTCCATCTCTCATAGCTGTCTCTTTCTCTATACTCACCTGGCCACCATCTCATCCTAGTTGAGGCTCTCATCACCTCTTGCTTTGACTATTGCAATAATTTCCTAAGTTGCTTCCCAATCCTGAATTTAATTTTCCCACAGCTGCCAAATTGACATTCGTCTGACACAGGGCTAGCCATGTGACCTTTCTGCCCACTATAGCTCCCTATTGCCTCTGCAGTGAAAATAAAAACCAGAAGTGTGGCTTTTAAAGCTATTTCTAGTGTAGCCTGATCATTTGGGAGGCTAGTCCAACCATCATGACACGTTCCTCATGACAACAAGATAGCATGGATGTTAGTTTCATTTTACAGATTGAAAAATTGAGGCTCAGTGAGAAAGTGACTTATTCAAAGTCACATAGGATTATCTAGAACAGAAAGGACTCTCAGAGGCCATCTAGTCAAGGTTTCTAGGTTTCTTCCTGATAAGCTCCTTCTCTTCTTTGGGCCTCTCTCTTTATAAAATGAATTGCTAAACTGGCCATAAGACTCTTCCACCTTGAAATCGGTGGCCCTGGGTTTTGTTGTTGTTGTTGTTTTATTTTGTATTTTTCTCCAACTCTGTCTTAAGATTTGACAGGCTAGCACAATCTGAACCTTATGTCTGAACCTCTGAACCAAGGCCCTCCAAGGCCATGGATATAGTCCTCCCTCCTCATATTTACCATGCTGGGAGACTCTGTACACATGCTATGTGGCCATTCCAAACATGGCATGGTTACTTCTGGCTTCCAGAAGGCCTTTCTCTTGTCTGGATTGAGTTCCGAGTCTGACAATCAGAGACTTGAGACAGGGATGTCACGAAAAGCATGAATTGGCTAAGGGGAGAGGAAGTTACACTCTTCCCTTGGAATCATGGGCTGAGGAGGTGTGTAGTCTCACTCAGGGCTAGTGTACCAAGTTTATGGAAGAGGTGGCTAAGAGTCAGCCACACGTGACTCTGGCTTTTATCTTTCTTTCTCTGGCTGGTTTTTTATTATTTAATAAATAATTACAAAATGAAGATATGGTCTCCAGAGGATTTTAAGCATAGCAAATGTGGTGATAGTTGAGCTGGATTGACAGCCTTTGGGGAGAAGATAAGGACCTTGCTCTGACTCCAAATTCGGTGCTTTTAGAATTCTCCCATATGGTGCCTATCCCCCTATTCAATCGTGCAGATCTTTGCTTGCTACCTCTCCCCTGGTGGATTGAGATTGATATAGAAAGCCCAGAGTCTGCTCCCTTCTATTATCCTCAGTTGTCCAATCTGTAGAAATGGGCACATCTGTAGAAACAGCTACCTTACAGCAAAATTGAGAGCATAAAACAATCTACCAGTAAATATTTATTAAGTAGCTGCTAGATGAAAGGCCCAGTGCTAGATGCTGAAGACACAGGACAGTAATGAAAACAGATCATCATCTTTTCAAGGAGCTTTGTAAAACATTATATAAGGGGCCTTAAAGAACTCTTGTTGTCACTGTTACTCCTTCCTGTGGTATAAAGAGCGCTATCCACATCCAGAGACAGAACTGTGGGAGTAGAAACACAGAAGTAAAACGACTGCTTGATCACATGGTTCAAAGGGGATATGATTGGGGACGTAGATTTTAAGCAATCACCCTAATGCAAATATCAGTAATATGGAAACAGGTCTTGATCAATGACACATGTACAATGCAGGGAAATTGCTCATTGGCTCCGGGAGGGGGGAAGGAGGAGGGGAAAGAAAGAACATGAATCATGGAAGCATGGGAAAATAGTCTAAATTAATTAGATAAATAACTTTAAGATTTAAAAAAATTATTTCCTGTGGTGTGGCGAATAGGGAGCTGGTCTCAGAAGTTCAAGGCCTCCCTCTTGCTATGCTGATCACAGATGTCATAGGCTCTTTGGACAGATTCTATATGGTAATCCTTGCTGTTGCTTCTGTCCAAAATTCACTTCATTACTTTCTTTTAGAAAGGATTGACTCTGAGGGATTTATGGTAAAGATGCTACCCACATTCAGAGGAAGGGCTGCAGGAGAGGAAACATAGAAGATAAACAACTGCTTGAACACATGGGTCGGGGTGGACATGATTGGGGATGTAGACTCGAAACGACCACACCAATGTAACTATCAATAATATGGAAATAGGCCCTGAACAAGGACACATGTTAAAACCAGTGGAAATGTGCGTCGGCCATGAGTGGGGGGAGGGCGAGGGGTGAAGGGGAAAGTAGGAGCAGGAATCATGAAACCATGTTAAAAATGAATATTAATAAATGTTTAAAAATATTTAAAAATTTAAAAAAATTAAAAAAAGAAAGGGTTGAGAAATGGACCGCACTCATTTTATTGTGTTTCTTTCTCTTTTTTTTTATTTAAAAAATTTTTTTAAACCCTCACCTTCCGTCTTAGAATCAATACTGTGTATTGGCTCCAAGGCAGAAGAGTGGTAAGGGTAGGCAATGGGGGTCAAGTGACTTGCCCAGGGTCACACAGCTGGGAAGTATCTGAGGCTGGATTTGAACCTAGGACCTCCTGTCTCTAGGTCTGGCTCTCCATCCACTGAGCTACCCAGCTGCCCCCTATAGCGTTTCTTTTTAGGTAGGTGTCCGGTCAAAATAATCCCACGTACCCTTGGCACTCAAACATGAGAGCTGTTCTCCTGGGCAAATCACCAAGAGATCTAGGCAACTCCCTACCAGTTTAAAATGCAGAAAGGGTGGTGGGGTGGGGGGCGCAGCTGGGTGGCTCAGTGGATTGAGAGTCAGGCCTAGAGACGGGAGGTCCTGGGTTCAAATCCAGCCTCAGACACTTCCCAGCTGTATGACCCTGGGCAAGTCACTTGGCCCCCATTGCCCACCCTTACCACTCTTCCGCCTAGGAGCCAATACACAGTAAGGATTTAAAAAAATAAAAAATAAAAAAATAAAGTGCAGAAAGGGATGCTGCCAGCTGGGCGTTTTCCTATATAGTGAAAGCAAAAGTCACCAGTCCTTACCCCTATTACAAAGAGTAATTAATCATTATAGATACATACACACTATATATA
>NW_025341125.1:0-6937 GCF_016433145.1 Gracilinanus agilis | reverse complement strand
GACAGAGACAGAGACAGAGAGAGGCAGAGAGACAGAGAGAGAGAGACAGGGCGACAGGGAGAGACATAGAGACAGAAACAGAGAAAGAGGCAGAGACACAGACACAGAGACAGAGAGAGACACAGAGACAGAGACAGAGACAGAGACAGAGAAGCAGAGACACAGACAGATACAGAGACAGAGGCAGAGACACAGAGACAGAGAGGCAGAGACACAGAGACAGAGACAGAGACAGAGACAGAGACAGAGACAGAGAAATGGAAAGGGGAGAGAGAGATCCTGTCCCCTCACCCTTCACCTCTTTTCTCCAGACAGTTCTTTCTGCTCTCCCGGAAGGTGCTGGGGAAAGTGACTCATGGTAATAGGTGGGGGTCCATCTGTTGGCTGAAGTGGAAATTAATCTGAGGTAGGGCTGGAGGCTTCTCCGAGGTTCGCACAGCCTCAATCAGCTTTTTAATTCCAGCTGAATGAATGTATCTTTGAAACTCCCACACAGGTGAATGGATTGTGGAGAGTCATTAAAGCCTCTTCCCTACCTCAGACCTGCCTCCCATACCAACCCCACACACAATCATGATTCTCCTTTTCCCACCCTCAGAGAATTGTTATCTTTTCATCTTTTGAGCTCAGAGTTCTTTTAGACTAACGTTTTCCTAACTCAAATCTTTCTGCTCCTTCCTGTCTCTCTTTCATTCTTTTTCTCCTTTCTTCCTCCGCCTCTCTTTTCTTCTCTCTTCCCCTTTCTTTGGGTCTTCTCCCATTCTCCCTCCAACTCCCTTTTCTTTCTCTCTTCTTTCCTCCATTTTCCTCTCTGACTTCTCCATCCCCTTCCCTCCACTCTCCCAGGTCTCTCTTCCTTTCCCCCCCTTTTCTCTTTCCTTTCCCTTATCCCTTTTTCTCCTTTTATCTCTCTGCATTTCCCCCTTCTCTTCCCATCTTTCGACCCTCCCTAAGTCTCTCCTCCACTGTCTCCTTCCTTTTTTTTTTTACTCCCACCCTTCTCCTTCCCTCCTCCCCTTTTCTCCATGTATCTCTTTGCTTTTCCTACTCTCTCCTTCCCCCCTCACTCTTTCCTGATTTCTCCCTCTCCCCTCTCTTTCATTCCCTGCCCCACACAATGGCTTTGGCGGTTTTCTCCCCTCTTACAATGCCGCCATATGGCTCCATTATTCTAATATTCCCCAGATTTATGGCAACAATACTGAGAAATAATTAGGTGCTGCCGGGGTGTAAGCCTCAGTGTGAAAACACATCTGTTCTGAAAGGCTCCCTCTGGAAAAGGGAAGGAAAGTGTCACCAGCAATTTTCCTCCTAAAAAAACAAGTGGTAAGTACAACCAGGAACCGGGCTTTGTCCTCACAAAGGCTTTGTTGCTTCCTTGGCAGAAAAGGCTGTTACTCAGAAAAGAGATGGGAGGGAGGGAGAAGGCACCTGTCCTGGGGAGCAGCCACCCCCGAGAGATTCCCCCCTCATCCAGCCTGGGCAGGCAGGCCTGAGTTTTGCACCGACTTGGTCTCCTTCCCCCCAAATTCTTGCCGCTGGGGAACAAAATGGTGTTGAGCAAATGAACTTGAACAGATTCACACATGGATCGGACCAGATCATTCAATTGAGGAATCACACCCAGACAGAGCCCATTTCTCTTCCATGTTATAGACACTCACACACGCTCCCCGAGTCACAGACTGGACATCCCACAATTCCTGGAGAGGCCTGAGTGCTGACCAGACATCCACTAGCCCGGCAAGCTTTAGCAGATCATCCAGCTTCTCTGATATTTATTTCCTCCTCTAGTAGGTAAAGGGGGTCACAATAATAGCATTTATAAGGATCTTTGAGGTTTGCAAAGCCCTTTACAAAAACCTCATTTCATTTTACCCTCACATTAATTATGGAAGGAGCAGCTAGGGGCTACAGTGGTTAGAGCACCAGGCCTGGCATCTAGAGGACCCGGGTTCAAATGTGGCCTCAGATATTTCCTAGCTGTGTGACCCTGGACAAGGCTTTAAAAAAAAAAGGCTTTGTAGTCATGGTTTGGGGGAAAGATCTGTATTCAAATCCCACCTCAGGAGCCTCAGTTTTCTCATCAGTAAAACGAGCACAATAGTAAACATTGACCCCACTTGTCATGAAGCTCAAATAAAATAATGAATTAAAGCCTTTTATAGATCTTAAAGGCTAAATAAAAGGAGCTATTGCTATTATTTCAAGTTAGAATATTTCAGGACTGTTAGTTATGAAGGTAGTCATGAATGAACATGAACAGGACAGAAAGATTGAACAGTTACTAGCTGAGAACAAGAATTTGACAGGCTTCTGTCTTTTGGAGGGAGGGAGGGATTGGGGGGTACTGTGTCAGGGTAAGGAGGACAGTGCAGTTTGGAGGGGCCCCCTAGGATTGATGACCATTTTGTATGGGGTAGCAGTAAGCCCAGAGGAATGAATGAATGAATGAATGAATGAATGAATGAATGAATGAATGAATGAATGGATGGATGAATGGATGAATGAGTAAGGAGGGAATGGAAAGTATTCATTAAAACAGAGTTAAAGGACTCCTCTGAAATTCTTCGGGGTTTTTGGCTCCATTGCCTTTTAGGAGTGGGAAGCTGGATGTGGGCTCCTCTGGGAGATGGGGAGGAATAATGCTTGGGTCACGAGGCCAGGACCTGGGGAACGTCTCTTAGAGAGGTGAAAGGAGCCAGTTCCTGAGAGGCAGACACACAGGTCAGTCTGGAGCACTTTATCAACCGACTGACCAGCCGAATTCTGAGGAAGGTTCTTTGGAATTTGCCAAAGGTCAGAGGCCAAGACAGAGGAAAGAACAGCCCAGGATCAGAGAACACTGAGGTAGTGGGCTGGTCTTGGGGTGATTTGGTCTCAGTATCCCTTCCCCACCCCAGGCGGCCCGGGAAGGACCAGCTAGTAGTAAAGGGAAATGAACCATCATTCCTGAAGGCCTAGCTAGGGACTGTGTGTACAGATGGGTGCAAGCCGTGATCCTCCACCTCAGGGACCTCTCAAAATGGATTTATCACACATACAATGGACTCTGCGGAACAAACCTCATCACCTTCTCTATCTCCTTTGCTTCCTTATTCGATTTTAGCAGCTTTAACTTTTTCTACAACACTAAATTGCTCTGATCCTGGCTTTTCAAGGACTCCGGGTCCTCCAAAATGAATGATTTTATTTCTTCTGAATAAAAATATTGGGAACAAGGGATTCTACAGGATGACACACCACCTACGCTCAACACAAACCCCAGCCTGGCTGGAGCAATTCCTCTGTTAATGACTTTGGGGCTCTTTATTAAACAAGAAAAGTAGGGGCAGTTGGGTGGCCATAGTGGTTAGAGTGCCAGACCTAGAGTAAGGGAAAAAAACAAAACAAAACAAAAAAACAAAACCCTAAGAGATGTGTTTCATTTGGTGGGGAGGAAAAGTGGCCACTAAGAACCCAGGACTTATGAGCATGCACAGTGGGACTGATCTATGCAAATGACCACAGAGACTTTGAAGCTTTAAGTCCACTAACTATATAGTGAAGAAACAATCTTTAGATTGGCTACTGAACCTGGACTAGATGTTCAAAGACATTAAAAGGTACTATAAGTCTCTCCTCTCCTTCCTTCCTTCCTTCCTTCCTTCCTTCCTTCCTTCCTCCCTCCCTCCTTTCTCTCTTCCCTTCCTTTCCTCCTCCATCTCTTTTTCCTTTTCTCTTCCCTTCCATCTCTTTCTCCTTTCTGGATATATTTGATTGAGAATGCTAGAATGCCTCCATCTACTGAGAGAGAACTAGTACCATGACCTACTCTCCCCACTTAGTTTAACATGTGGCCTTTGAATACAGGACTCTATTTGCTTTTATTCTATTCTGTTCTTAGGTGAAGGGGTATCAGGGGTATCTAGGTTGGGGCCTTGTGAACTTTGAAAGATTCTGAGAACAAACCTCCAGAAGTCTGGGGGTGAGATTTTATGGACAGCTGAGCCCTCTCACCTCAGAACTGAGGTAATACAGGGGAGAATATACCCCTAGGTATTGAGGGAAATGTTTGTATTTCTGTTTTTGCTATAAACTTTCAATAAATATCCTCTTGTGAAAGGGAATTAATTTTTTTTCAACCTTCCATCTTAGAATCAATACTATATATTCGTTTTAAGGCAGAAGAGTGGTAAGGGCTAGGCAGTGGGGTTTAAGTGACTTGTCCAGGGTCACACAGCTAGGAAGTGTCTAAGGTGACATTTGAACCCAGGATCTTCCATCTCTGGACCTCTCTATCCACTGAGCCACCTAGCTTCCCCCAATTAATTAATTTTAAGCAGTGAAATGAAACCAAGGTGATATTGGGGAGAATACACCAGATTATAGAAGTTTGAGCTATTATCATTAGAGGTGAACCTCATTAACCACTCTAGATTATCCCTAAGAACCCCAAAATGGAAATGTAGCTATGGGGGGGTGCTGACTTATCAGTGCTAGTGGAAGTGAGGCTAAAGGTTCCCACTTTTTATGTAGGCTAAATTGATATGGTTGAAGTTTTATCTCAGAGATTTTCCCCTCTGCCTCAGAGAATCATAGAGGTAGAAGAAATCACTTAGTCCAACCTAGTTTTACAAATGGGAAAACTGAAACCTAGAAAAGGTAAGTGATGACTAATGTCACACTGCAAGTTATTGACAAAGCCAGGAGGGAAGGAACCAAGCATTTTCTTAATTACCTTTTATATGACATCACTATGCTAAGTAGTATACAAATAACTCATTTGATCATCACAACAACTCTGGGACATAGGGGCTATTGTTCATCCTCTTTTTACTGTGGAGGAAATCGAGATAGGCAGAAGTCAAGTGACTTGCCCAAGGTCATACAGCTAACACGTGTCTCAGACCACCTGTGAACTCAGCTCTTCTTGCTTCTAGACCCAACACTTAAACCCTTGACTCCCAAATATGGGTTATTTCCCAATATTATGTTATTTTGGGGTGGTGATGTATTCCTATCACAGCTTGGCTTAGGGAACTGGCCTCAGTCAGGAAGACTTGTGTTCAAATCTCTGACCCATAGGAGCTGTGTGACCTTGGGAAAGTTACTTGACCTTTCACTGTCCCTAGGTGATTCTAAATCTTTATGTTGTAGAGATGATGCCCAAATGCACTGACAGAGGAATTTCTACTCTGAGAGCTCTACATCTATAAAATATAAAATCATGGTTCTAGTTCTCTCTTAGTCACTCCCCACTCCCACTCCCCCCCCCCAAAAAAGGCTAGCACAGCACCCTGTACATAGTAGGAACTTCATAAATGTTTACAGAACTGAATCTGCATTCCTTTGTGCTTTCTTTGCCACTGCGAGTATGCAGAGAGAATCAAGGCACTGATGGAGACAAGGAGAGCTTTGGGGTCCACTAGGTAGCCCAGAATTAGGCAAGAGCATTGTCTTGTCCCCCGTTATCACTGGTTCTTTTCTCCCCAACACTACACACAGAAGTTATCAGATCTTTTCCTGAGATGAAGTCTTGAAAGGAAGAAGGGGAGAAAGAACATGAGGATACCACATGCTGGGTATGGAAGGTAAATTAAGTACCACCTATACCTCGTCCCCATATGATATTCCTGGGCACTGTGTGGGGAAGAGAAGACAACGCTGAGCCTGCCATCCAGCAGCTTACCCAGACACACCAGAATTCATCCTTGCAATATATAAATAAGTGGTCTGTCTAGTGTCATTCCACAGAAGAGGAAACTGAGACACTAAAGCTCAAATAAGGGAAGTATCTTACTCCAGGTAAAAATGCCCAGTTGTCCAGATTATGTAATATTATAATAGAACATTGGAGATGAATAGAGAGCTAGTCCTGGAGACAGGAGGTCCTAGGCTCAAATTTGGCCTCAGAACACTTCCTAGCTGTGTGATCCTGGGCAAGTCCCTTAATCTCCTTTGCCTAGCCCTTACCATTCCTCTGCTTTGGAGCCAGTATACAGTATTGATTCTAAGACAGAAAGTAAGGGAGAGGAAGGAAGGAAGGAAAGAAAGAGGGAGGGAGGAAGGGAGAGAAAGAACGAGGGAGAGAGGGAAGGAGAGAGAGAGAGAGAAGGAAGGAGGAAGGGAAGGAAGCAAAGAGGGAGGGAAAGAGGACATTGAATTTTGAGCTAGATGACCCAATTTGAGTCATGGCTCTATTACTTACTACCAAAGTGACCTTGGGTAAATAATTTCTCCCCTCTGGGCCTCAGAGAGTATAGGAGCAGATCATCTCTATCATCCCTTCTAGTTTTTTATTCTGTTAAGTGGGAATTCTTTCCACTATATTCTAGTTATCCTATAGATGGGTACTAGGGGATGATATAACAAAGAGGAAAAAATATTAATCTCTTCCTCCTTCTCCTCCTCCCACTCTCAGTGGTATTCATGGTCCTTGTTCCCCAGCACTGGAAACTCCCAGGGCACAGAGCACAGTATCAGCTGATTGTGGTTTGTTTTTTTTTTTTTTTTAATAGCTGGAATGACCCACAGGTAAACTCCAAGTTTTGTTTAGAAGTCAAAAGGCAAAGGGGAAAGGTCAGTCAAGTGGCTTCTATTTTTAAACAGGTTTTTTTTTTCTTCTCTTTATTCTATTCTCAAGTATCTGATACCTATTGAATTACTCATCTCTTATCATCTTGGGGCTAATCAGATTTGTGCCCAATGGAAAAACACATTCCTGGGTCTCCATGGCACTGCTACCTCCATCTTTCCTATCCCTTGAGGGGGTTGTGGGGGGGAGACAGCTGATACATTTAAAAAGAGCCTCATTTCCAGGCTCTGAGAGGGGAGGTCCTGGGTTCAAATGTGGCCTCAGACACTTCCTGACTGTGTGACCCTGGGCAAGTCACTTAACTTCCATTGCTTAACCCTTACTACTCTTCTGCTTTGGAACCAAAACATAGTATTGATT
>NW_025341124.1:0-5642 GCF_016433145.1 Gracilinanus agilis | reverse complement strand
AGAGAGAGAGAGAGAGAGAGAGAGAGAGAGAGAGAGAGAGAGAGAGAGAAGGAAGGAGGGAAGGGAAGAGAGCGACCTTGCTATTTTGCCTCTAATTTTTCTCCAGGTAACGACTCTCAGTAAATGCTCTCTCTCTCTCTCTTTGTACTGCAATTCTTAATATGGCAATGGAGACAAAGAACACCGTTCTGGATGTTGGAGCCCATTTTCCAAGAAATTGCTATCAGAAGAGAAGCAAGCACTTAAGGCAGAGAGCCTGGTCCCCGACTGGCATTTTTTCTTGCCTCGAGAAGCAGCGTCTGGCTCAGCAGAGGAGCCACGACCTGAGCTCCTGAGCTGAGTGCAGTGGCAAAGACCACTATGTGGGCTTCTTCATTTGAAAGCTGTCTCTGAGGCTTGATTTACTCAAGGCCTGGGACAACGGTGCCTTCCGAATTGATTGGGTGCATTTGAGACACTGTAGATCCTTATGTAAAACTGCATTCATCACTTGATTATGTGTGAATGGTTCTCTCCCCGCCCTCCCCTCCCTTCCCATCCTTGGTCTCCCCAACTTTCCTGTCACCATCAAGGCTCCCAGCTTCAGTCACTTGGACGCCAGCACTCCGGCTACTCCATCCACATTTCCAATCCGTTGCCAAATCTTGTCATTTCTACCTTTACCACATCCCTCGGGCAGCCAACGCCCTCCCAATTTACACAGCCGCTCCCCTTGTGTAGGCTTTCACCGCCTCCCACCTGGACTGCTGCAAAGCCCTGTGACCCGTCTCTCTCCTCCGGCTCACTCTCCACTCATCTGCCAAAATCATCGCCCTAAGGTGTTCGTTGTCCTTTATGCTCAGAGAGGACCAAGATGGCGTCGCTGGTGCTGACTTGGGCATGGATTGGATGTAAGTGAGGCAGAGTGGCACAGAGTCTCTTCCAGAGTCATTGAAGTCCAGTGGCCAGACCAAATTCAAGATGGCGGGTGCTGAAGGTCTGCTCATGCCCCCCCCCCCAACCCCCCAGATAGGCTGTGGCCATTTCCAAGATCAGGTAGAAAATTCTTTCCAAGTCCTTCGTCACCTGGCCCCCTCCTCTCCCTCCTGCCCGACGTGCTCTGACGCACTCACACGAGCCTCTTCGTTTTTATTCAAAATAACAGAATTCCAGCAAATGTTCACAGACATCAAATCAGAGAATTCCTGCGATCAGACTTCTACAAGTTCCATTTAGCATTAAGCGATGAATTGCAAAGCATTTATTACCATGTGCCAGGCAGTGGAACTGTCGGAGGGCAAAAATGAGAGAGCCCCGGCCCCAAGGGAGCTCACATTCTCACGAGAGAGACGACAGGCCCACGCTTAAGTATAGGCAGAAGAAATTAGAGGGCACATTGGAGAAACTGAGGCAGCACTTTGGGGCGGGCACACCACAAACAGAGATGTAAATAAAAGGCATTGTATGGAGGGAAGGATTGCTAATAACAGTGTCTGTGCCCACCTGCATGCGGATATGGGCGAGATTGACATCTAAAAGCTCTAATGTCTGATATACCACTTAGACTGGATCTTGAAGGGAGTCGGGGGTGTTCTCAGAGGTGGAGGTTATGAAGAAAAGCTTTCCAGGCATTGGGACGGTGCGTACAAAGGCGAAGTTAAGTGATGGAACAGAGAGTGCGTGAAGGGGAATCCTGGGAACTAAATCTGGAAAAATGGGATGGAGCCGTATAGAGAAGGGCTTTGGATGCCAAACAGGGGGATTTGCATTTGCTCCTAGAGGCCAAAGGGAACCATTGAAGCTTCTTGAACAGAGATGTGACGTGGCCACATCCCGGCCTCAGGAAGTTCCCTTTGGCAGCTCTGTGAAGGATAGTCTTCGAGGCCGGAGGGGCTAGAGGCAGAGAACAATCAGAAGGTGATAGGCGACGAGGGCCTGTACTAGAGTGAAGATAATGGGAAGTATGTGAGAAATGTTGTAGCCAAGGTGGGTGATCCTAGTCAAGTCACTTGGCCTCTGCCTCAGTTTTCCCATGTGTAAAAATGGGCATAACAATAGCACCTTCTTTCCAGCGTTGTTATGAGGATAAAATGAGATATTTGTAAAGCACTTGGCAAACTGTAAAGCCTTCAAATGCTGGCTGCTATTGTTGTTCCTGTTATGTAGGGTTGGAGGCGAGAGATTATGACGAGTTGAGGATGATGCTAAGATTCTGGAAGAATGTGGTGGTAGCTCAGAGAGAAAACTCAAGGGAAGAGGAGGGAGGGGTGACTTCAGGAAAGAAGACGATTTGTCGGGTTGGGGACGTGTTGAACAGAATCAATGTTCTAAGCCTCCTTCTGACGTAAGCTGGCATCCTATCCCTCCTGGCCAAACTCAGCTGTCCACTGGTCTGTGGGGCTAGGCCAGACTCCACGAATGACCTAGAAGTTTTCCCTAGCCAGAGCCCCCAGGCCTGAGTTCAGATTGGCCTCAGACGCTTACTAGCTGTGTGACTCTGAGCAAGTCATGCCACCTCTGTTTGCCTTCCCTTCACCAAGCAGAGAAAGAAATGGCAAACCACTCCAGGATCTTCAATAAGAAAACCCACGTGGGGTATGGTATGGTCCACTGGGTCCCCAAGAGTTGGACCAACCAAACAACAACAGAGCGTGCGATCCTCCTGGTTCATTGGTCTGTGAAGGCTCAGCTTTAGTGCCTTGACTTCTGGTTACTGAGCATCAGCAGATGAGTGGGAGGTGGTGGTTAGGGCCTTTGGGGTTTGGGCCTGAGTAAGAGAATGGTCTAGTCTTCAGGCTCCCATTGGGATACCATTTTTTCAAAAAACTCTCACCTTCCATCTTGGAGTCAATACTGTGTATTCGCACCAAGGCAGAAGAGTGCTAAGGGCTAGGCAATGGGGGTCAAGTGACTTGCCCAGGGTCACACGGCTGGGAAGTGTCTGAGGTCAGATTTGAACCCAAGACCTCCCGTCTCTAGGCCTGACTCTTTTTTTTTTAAACCCTTGCACTTCGGTGTATTGTCTCATAGGTGGAAGATTGGTAAGGGTGGGCAATGGGGGTCAAGTGACTCGCCCAGGGTCACCCAGCTGGGAAGTGGCTGAGGCTGGGTTTGAACCCAGGACCTCCTGTCTCTAGGCCTGACTCTCCATCCACTGAGCTACCCAACTGCCCCCTCTAGGCCTGACTCTTAATCCACTGAGCTACCCAGCTGCTCCCTGGGATACCATTTTTAACACTCTAAAAAGCAACGTTTATAGCTTTATAATTTCCCACCGATTCCCTCGATCCCACCGGAACCCTCCCTTCTGACGAAGGCCATCAGCTCCTAGGCCGTGTCTAACAGTATGCCTCATTCTGTACCCATAAGCCACCACCTCTCTGCTTCACTACTGGTCCTCTGCAGTGATGCTTGCTGCTTTTAAACATGGCTGCCTCTATATTCACATCCCCAAGTTATTTTGCTTTATTTTGTTTTGTTTTTGTCCAAGACCTGTGACTTCATCAGGGTAGAGACTCCTCTACCAGTGGAAACTGGTGCTTCCTCTGGAACTCCTTGAGTTCCAATTCCTCTGGGCCTTTATCTGGTTATTCTTTCATTGAGCCTTCCTAATGGCCTTCTTTTCATTAGGCCTCCCCACGGCTCATCATCTCAGCTAAGCCAATTTATTCATACTTTATTGGTTATGATTCTTATTAGGCCAGCTGGCCTGAAGTTCTTAATGAGTCCCGTGGTCGTCTCTCGAGTGATTGCAAAGTGGAGGCGTGGCCTGCTTGGAGGAAGCGAGCAGATGAGGTTATGCCCAAGTGAGACTGCTTAATAGTTCCCGTCTCCCACTGGCACGACTGGAATCTGCTAGATTGAACCAGCTGCCTTCTCTCTAGCACCCCTCGCCCTCCTCTTTACATGCCCATTTCCCTTCAGAGATGCTGTTTGTTTCCCTGGTTCTTCTGCTTGGGGAAAAAGATCAGCCTGCCATTAGTCGCTGTGGTTAGTGGACACTGGTGCGGGGCTCTTGGGCTTCTTTTTTTTGCACTGTTGACCCCTTTGGCAGGCAGGCAATCTGGGAGGAGCCGTTGAACTCTTCTGGATGATGCTTTGAAATAACCGAGGGATGTGCTCAATTTGGGTTAGAACTGAATACAAATAAAGGTGCAATCTCTCCCCTTCGGAGTTCAGAGATTCCCTCCACCCTTGAGACTCTCCGTGCACCTTCTAGGGGCCCAGGGACCCCAGGGAAAGAATGTCCATTTCTAGTGGGAACACGTTTCATTCCCAGACTTCCCTCAGCTAGCTCTCCACCTGTGACCTGGCAGGCAGGAGCTTTGGGTACTCTGCCAGCAGAGGAGGAAGATATTTTTGTGTTGTGGGACTTTTGAAACAAGTCACTGCCTACTCTTTTTTGTTGACTCATTTTCAGGCACGTCTGGCTCTTTGTGACCCTCTGGGGATTTTTGGGCAAAGATCTTGAAGTGGTTGGTCATTTCCTTCCCCAGCTCCTTTTACAGATGAGGAAACTGAGGTAAAATGAAATGACTTGCTCAGAGTCACCTAGCTAGTAAGTGTCTGAGGCTGAATTTGAACTCAGGTCTTCCTGACTCCAGGTCTAGCATTCTGTTCAATGACCTGGCCTACTCAACTGATGAATAAGGGCAACCCTGTTCATAATAGTCCTTCTTCTAGCTGATTACCCATGTGATAGCCGTCTCCAAAGGAAGGACTTTGTTCAGTGTATAATGGGGGTCATTATGGTTAGAGAGAGGGCAGGGCTTGAAGGATCCTTAGAGACCATCTAGCTCTGAGCCTCATTTTATAGGGATGTTTATTTAGCACAGTGCCCTGACGCATAGTAGGTGCCAAACAAATGCTTGCTGATTTGACCTGAAAAGTCTTCATGGTAATCGCTCTCTATATTGGTGCATCACCATACTGGTATGTGCATATGTATGGATAGAATTTCTTTTTGGTGTGAACCTATCCTTTTACTGGTGTAGGGAAGTCCAGGTGAGGGAATTCCCTTTACGGACACAGACTGCCAACTGTTCTGTAACTTTTAGTTTTAGAATGTTGTCTGGGGCCCTGAATGGTGAGGTGAGGTGACTTACCCAGGGTCACACAGCCAATATGTGTCAGAAGAAAGATTCAATTAAAACCCAGGTCTTTTTCCTTCCAAGTCTAGCATTTCATTTGCTCTCTCATATTAAGTGATTTACCCAAGTCTTAAAGCTAATGTCAGATCTCAGATTTGGCTACATTGCTTCTGATTCCAATTAGTGAGAGAAAGGGAGAGAGAGACAGACGGAATCAGACAGAGACAGACAGACACAGGTACAGAGAGAAAGAAGCAGAAATTGATAGAGACAGAGACAGAAGAAGGGAGACAGAGAGAGAGGAAGGGAGAGAGAGGAGGGGGAGAAAGAGAGAGAGAGGAGGGGAGAGAGAGGGAGAGAGGAAAGGAAATAGAGAGGAAGGGAGAGAGAGAGGAAGGGGGAGAAAGAGAGAGAGATACAAAGGAAAAGAGAGAGAGGAAGGGAGAGAGGGACAGACAGAATCAGACAGATAGACAGGCACAGGTACACAGAGAAAGAAGCAGAAACTAATAGAGACAGAGACAGAGAAAGGGAGACAGTCAGAGAGAGAGAGAGAGAGGAAGGGAGAGAGAG
>NW_025341123.1:0-10512 GCF_016433145.1 Gracilinanus agilis | reverse complement strand
GGAGGAAGGGAAAAAGGGAAAGAGGAAAGGAGGGATGAAGGAAGGGAGGAAGGAAGGAAGGGAGAAAGGGAAGGAGGAAGGAAGCAAGCAAGCAAGGAAGGAATCAAGGAAGCAAGGAAGGAAAGAGGGAGGGACAGAGGGAGGTACTTATAAAATGACTGCTATGTTCTAGAACTATGCTAAGTATTTTACAAATATTATCATTTTTTATCCTGATCACATTTTATCTTCACAACCACCATGTGATAGATGTTCTTATTATATACATTTTACAGCTGAGGAAACTGATGCAGTCAATGGGTTAAGTGACTTGACCAGGATTGTGTTCAGTTGTTTCAATCATATCTGACTCATTTGAGGTTTTCTTGGCAAAGATATTGGAATGGTTTGTCATTTTCTTCACCAGTTCATTTTACAGATAAGGACTTGAGGCAAATGGGGTTAAATGATTTGCCCATATAACTAATAAGTGTCTGAAACCAGATTTGAACTCAGAAAGATCAGTCTTTCTGATTCCTAGTCCAGTGCTCTATCCACTGAGCATTTATCTATAGATAAATGAAGTACAAACAAAAGGTATCAACAAAAGTAGGCTGAGGGATGATGGAAAGGGCTAATGAGCCTGGTTGCACACTTTTCTAAGATACTTCAAGCCTAGGGCCTATTCAGTTTTGACTTTACCTCCCCATTTTTGGTTCTCCCTTTAAGAAACAGAGCATACATGGAATAACTAGAAGGACCATTCAATCAAGATATTTTGGCCTGAAGCATGGGAACCTGAGAGAAAAAGGCAAGGGGACTAGTTACCCCTGTTAAATCTGTACTACTTCTCCCTCAGGTCCATCTGTACCCAATTGGCTGATTCCCAAAGATCTCAGCCTTCTAATGTAGCTACAGAGGAAAGGGAGATGAAAAGTCTTCTCTTTGGAGAAGACTGGAGGCATAGAAATAGGCCAACAGAGTCATCTGAGCACCTGAGTGGACCTTTGAGCAAAGAGATGAGAGAGTACCAAGCTCTGCAGGAGAGTGATGGGAGATATCCAAAATCACATTTGGCAGAACATCAACCTGGCTCTGCTGGCAGCCTAAGATTTGGAGCAGGCAGCTCTTCTTCCCCCACATCAAGATGCTGGCCTGATGAGTTGTCTTTCATGCCTTAGTTTCCCACTTTCTTCTCACTACACTGGCCTTTCACAATCACTGAATCTCAGAGCTAGAAGGGGGCTTAGCAGTTGTCTATATAAATTCAAACCAAAAGAAATACTACAACTGGCCTCAAGTGGGTTAGTAGCAAAGTCCAAGCAAGGATGGAAAGAATTGGGCCTGTTCCTAAATAGCATGCATCGTCACTCCTCAGTTCTCAGCAGGAACCCCAATTAAGCTTTCATGCTGAGCTCAGCCAAATGACCTGGGAGAAAGGCAGGTTCTGGTCAGTTCCTGAGTCCTCTAAATGCCACTCAGTTTGGACCTTCAGAAGGGTCTTATCTCATCTGTCTAACATTTGGATCAGGACCATCTGCTTAGGTCATAATAAACTCAAATAGGAGCTATCTCAGAGCTCATCCATTTGATGATATATTCTTTTTTTTAAACCCCTACTTTCCATCCATCTTAGAATGAATACTGTGTATTGGTTCCAAGGCAAAAGAGCAGTAAGGGCTAGGCAATGGAGGTTAAATGACTTGCCCAGGGCCCCACAGCTAGGAAGTGTTTGAGGCCAGATTTGAACCCAGAACCTCCCATCTCTAGGACTGGATCTCAATCCACTGAGCCACTCAGCTGCCCCCTGGCTGCATGTTCTTGAACTTAGTTTTGGAGGTTTCTGGGAAGAGGCAGCCAGAAAATAGTTGAGTATTTTTCTTCCATCTTGAGCCATGTAGGAGGAAGTATGGCTGGCAAGTGTCAGCTCCTTGGCTTCCAGACTGATTCGGGATACAGGGTCAGGATGGTGGCACTCAGAAATGAGAGCATGAATGTCCTATCCTGCTCTCTGCTCAAGTCAAAGGAGCAGAAACAGAGGCCTGACAGCCTTCTGCAGTCAAAACAGCCAGTGCTCATTTATGCTGTTTATCTTCTGATGGTCCTCCCAAGCCCAGCATTGAAAGGGAAGTCCTGTGCCTGATTATAAACAGACTATATTTAGGGATCTCCAAATTCCCGGCTGATGGAATTAGTGAAAGTTCAGGTAGAGCTCTGGAAAGCATCTTGTTTCTTTGAGAAAAGTGAGAGATACATTCTTGCCTCAATGTGGAAAGAGAAGACACAATGGGGGGAACAGACACTGATCTCATATGGAAATGCCACAAGCAAAAGAGGGGTGCTAATACCATTCCCCTATGTAAGCATGTTTCCAAGAAACAGCAGAGAATCATAATACATGCACACATGTGTACATATATAACATAAACATACAAATCGCTAGGTTTATCTGAGAGAAATCCTTAAGGTAAATGGAAGGAAGACCCAGCTCCTGTGGGGTGTTAATGCTCCAGGGGCCTGGGGCTGCCCCTCATACCATTTACAGGTGAAGCACCTCAGTTTTTGCTATAAACACGGCCACATTATATCCCCATGCCTCTCATGCCGATGAGGCCCATCCTCTTAAATACGGTCTTTTCACAACAATCTCTGATAGTCCTTTCCAGACATGATTTCACTCTGTTCCACTAGCCCCTGGGGAGAGGACACCCACACAATCCTCCTGTGCCTCTTAAGAAGACACTAAACTCAGTGGAAGTGACTTGTTCAAGATCTTGACATGAAGCAGGAGCCAGAAATCTGGAGCCCAAGCAGCCTGTTAACCAGCTACATCAGCTGCTTCAGAGCCGAATTCCTGTAATTCAGGATTTTGGCTGCTTTTTGGGGACATTGGGAATGTCCAATATTTTATTCTTTCTGGGAAAATATCTGTTTATCATTAACACAAATATTCTTGTGTGCAATTCCCTAAAGTTCCAAGTGGTGAAAGGAGAGAAAGTCCAAAGGAATAGGATCTTCTCTGGGATCTGTCGGCAGCATCAAAGAATTGGGAAGAAGAAAAATAGAGCGATTTCTCCAGACCTCTTCCACGGGGCCTCTCAAATAGCCTACCTAACTCTCCTGGAACCATTCTGGATGCTACTTCCCATTTCCTGAGCAGTCCAGCCTGCCACCCCACCGGGGCCCTCTTTTTTTTCCAGCCTTTGCTGCTAAGTCAGCCTTTGAATGCCCAGAACAAATTGTCCAAGCTTCTCGGTCCTCGATAAAAACAACAACAGTAAATCTCTGACTCCAGAACCTGCCCATTTATCACTGTCACTCTACTATTTTCTTGAATTTCTCAGGAGAGCACAGTGGATTGTTTCATTCCAAAATGAGGGTGGGGCCGGCACTGGCTTCATGGGGAAAATGGAATTACCAAGTTACCAAGAGAGGCAACAGCAGAATTAGGAGTAGAATTCAGGAGAGTTTATTATTTCCCCGAGACAGTTAGGTGGTTATAAATGAATCTGGCTCTCCATAGAGTTCTTTTTCTTTTAGGAAGCTCTGGCTGTAACTTCCAGAGAGTGACTGCAAAGGAAAATGATAAACAGAGAAGAGCAGAAAAACCACAAGAGAAAAACAAACCATTCCCAAAGTCCCAAGCAAGCATTCACATAGCAGCCTGTTCAGATGACCAATCTTTAGGGAGGAGGCTGGTCTTGTGGCTAGAGATGTAATGATGACAGATGAATAAGAAGAAATGTGCAAAAAAATAGCTTAAAGCAACTGGAAGACTGGACTCATGGGTTCCAGTTTTGCACTGGATTCTCCTTTCTATTTTTTCATCCATGAATATGACAAAGATCCGACATAATGGGGGAGTAGTATTATGTAGAGATGGATGCATGGAATCCCTGCAAAAATACAGGGACAGCCTCACCCAGAATTCCAGGGGACCCCCCTGGAGAACTTTGGGTGAGGGGGCAGTTGAGAAGGGTTGAGTCAGTTGCTTTGTGGGGGTTGAGGTGAGCAGACTCACTGCTTACTGCTCCTGACTTGGGGGGTTCACCTGAGTGGCCATTGTGGCATAAGCCATCGTGATTTCTAGCCCCCTCACCCAAAGTTCTCCAGGGGGGTCCCCTGGAATTCTGGGTGAGGCTGCCCCTGTATTTTTGCAGGGATTCCAGGCATCCATCTCTACATAACAGTAGGAATATAGCAAACTTACATTTCTGGTCAGCCACGTGGCAGAAACAAGGAGATAGAAACCCATCCAAGTAGGACTCCCTCACCAAAATGATAAAGAACCCCTAGGAAGTAGAAAAAATGAAGAGGGGAGCCCAAAGGAGGTCACCATAGAGGCAGGACATAGCATCTGGGGAATGCTGAGGTACAAGGCTGATGGGGCTGAACCAGAGCAGCCTGATATTGTGCAATAGAGTCAAGGAGTGAGTGGGACTGCCTGCCATGCCAGCTACACTCACCACATTCCTTTTCCAGAAAAGAAGGTCAAAGCCAAGTCGATGAAGCAAGAGCAAGGGGTCCCACAATCCAGGCATATAGGTGTGGATTAATTTCTCTACACTAGCTTGGCTGATGTCCTTCAAAAACTTAAGGTGTCTTCAAAGAGCTAATGAGCTATCACATGATAAAAGGAATTGACTTGTTCTTTGAGATTCTGGAAGATTAAATTGAAACTTTTATAGGTTTCTAAAAGGCAGTTTGGAGCTCATAAATCAGAATAACTAATACACAGCGCCATCTACTGATGGAATATGTTTTTCTGAGAGGTAGTAAGTTCTCCTTCAGTGGAGTTAAAGCCAACGTTAATTAGATGGCCATTTATTAGGATTCAGTGCCTGGAACATATTAGGTGCTTAATTAATGCTTACTGATTAAATGTAGAAAGGATTCTTCATAGGTGCAAATTTGGACTGCAATACCTTCCAACACCAAGATTCTTTTATTTCTATGAAACAGAGGGAATAATCTCTGTCATCTGATTATAAGCAGGGCCTAAGAAGGAACTATACCATTAAGCTCTAATTTCCTCAGAAATGAAGAGATGTAATGGAAAGAAAAGAGCATTAGATTCAGAGTTGGAAGATCAGAGTTCAAGTCTCCATTCCACTTATCAAATGCATGACTTTTGGAAATATCTCTAAGCCCCTGTTTCCCATTTGTAAAAGAGGGGAAATACACAATCTGCCTTTATGCTTTGTAAATTATAAAGCACTCCAGCAATCCAAGCTGTTATTCACCGATTTCCTCCCACCCTGTACTGCCTAATACAATTCTTTGCACATAAACACTCTTGATCAATCAACTGATTGATAACTAGGGCCAACACCTAGTAGTGTAGATTCAAGAAGAATAAGAGGTGCTAAATAACAAGGTTTTGTTGTTGCCCTTTGTTGTTGCCCTATGTTGTTCCATAAAGTGGGAGATAATGATGTCCTAAAACTTCATGGGAAAATGACATATAGTCAATAAGATGACATATAATCAACATGAATAAGTACCAGTCAATGAGCACATTAGAGGTGAGAGGGTCAAGGATATACTTGTAGGTTGGAGATTGGATGGAATTAAGTAGGAAAGATTTGGTAGAAGGAACTAATGGTCTTGGGCTGTGATTTAAAGAAGAGGAATGGGATTTGGTAGCCATGAAGAGAAAAGTGGGTGATGGTAGTGGTAGGAGTTCCATGCACATAAAACACTGGGTTAAGGCATGATAGCGTCCAATATTATTGTATTCAAGCTGAAAACATAGTGAAAGATAAAAGTGTGAGGTTGACAGAGAGAGAACTTTGAAGATTCTGGTGAAAATGGTGTGTAGAACACCTGGATGCCCCTCACAAATTGAATCCTTGAATGCTAACTTAGGTTTGAAGTTCATGGAGGATATAGGTGAGTTTCCAAACTCCAAACCATAGCTCAAGAGACCTCACCACTATGGTTTTTTCACTATTCAACTAGAGGACACAGTTTATTTGCTTATTTCTTTCTCCATTCCTTTCTTCCTTCCTTTATTTATAAGTAGACTTTTCAAATAAAATTTATTTGTGTTAATTTTTTTCAGGTCTAAATTCTCTCCCCCTCCCATTCTTTAAGAAGAAGAGAGATACAATGACCAGTCTACATATGAAGTCATACAAATTGTATTTTCTCATTAGCTTTGTTGTGAGAAAAAAGGATAAGAAAAATAGAGCATTTTTCATTATGAATCCTTTGGAATTGTCTAGCATCACTGTATTGAACAGAGAAACCTAGTCTTTCACAATTGATCATCATTACAATACTGTTCTTACTGTATACAGTGTTTTCCTGGTTCTGTTCACTTCATTCTACATCAACTCATATAAGGCTTCCTAAGTTTTTTCTAAAACCATCCCCTGAAGACATATTAGTTTAAAGCCAAAAGACATTTAATACAATAATATCACACACACACACACACACACACACACACACACACACACACACACACACACACCACAAGATTCCACCATATTATGGGAGAGAGGATGCCAACCTTCCTGGAAATTCTTTTCTCCATCAGTAGTTCTGTTTGAATTCTATCCCTGGCTCATTCCTACCATCTTAGGAAGGAAGCCTCTTGATCTTCCTGCTTTCAGTGTATGGTTATACACCATCAGATTATAAAATCCTTGAGGGCAAGGACTGTCTTTCTTGCTTAGCATAGTAGCTGACATTTGGTTGCTTAAGAAATGCCAGTTACTCAGATCCTTCGGCCACCATTGCCCTCTCGTGATGGCATTTGGATGAGGAGCTTTCATTTCTGCTACTTTGTTCTGTCTGTCTCTCTCCTGGGCATCTCAGCTGAGAGGTTTTTCTCTGAACCTGAGAGGTGAAAGAGACCTCAATGGTCTAATCTATCCCTGAAAAGGGAAATGGGTTTACAACAACCATAAGAAGCACTCACCAATTTTTCCTGGAATACCTCAAAGTGCCACAAATAAATGCTATGCTGTGCTGTGCTGTGCTCTGTGTGTGTGTGTATGTGTGTGTGTGCCTCCTCCTCCTTCTCTCCTGATTCCAAGTCAGCTCTAAACCACAGGGTCTTCAAGACATGAAGCATGAGACAAGAGCCACACACAAGTCACAACTTGAAGGTGAAGGGAGGGAAAAGAAGAAATGGAGGATGGGGAGACAGGCAGAGTTCTAATTGTGAGAATTTTTTCTTAAGTAACCAGCCATTCAGAGAACCCTTTGGGAAATGTACTTAAAGAGACAACAGTCCCTTCCCAGTAGAAAAGGAATAGGATCTATTAACAAGTTTGGGATTATTCAAGGCAAACCTTGCCCTGTAATCAGTCTTAGAAACACCAAACTATACATTTCCCCGGGGGGCTCTAGGAAGTCCTATTACATTTTAGCCTATGACACTCACATCAAGCCCAAACTGACTTCTTGGTAACTTGTATATTCCTTGGGTACACAAAAAACAACTCTTCAGGGGGCAGCTGGGTAACTCAATGGATTGAGAGCCAGGCCTAGAGACAGGAGGTCCTAGGTTCAAATCTGGCCTCAGACACTTCCCAGCTGTGTGACCCTGGGCAAGTCATTTGACCCCCATTGCCTACCCTTACCATTCTTCTGCCTTGGAGCCAATACACAGTATTGACTCCAAGATGGAAGGTAAGGGTTTTAATAAAAAAAAATTTTAATTAAGAAAAAAAACCAACTCTTCATTCATCCCCATGATAGCCCTTCAAATTCTTGAAGACAGTTATTCTCAATGAATCTTTCTTTTCCTATCCAGGCTAAATATTCCCAGTTCCTTCAAAAGACAGCTAAGTAGAGTATAGAATGCTGGACCTGGAGTCAAGGAAAGCCTAAATTCACATTCTACCTAACAACATATGTGACCCTAAGCAAGTCATTTAACTTGTCTGTACCCTATTTTCCTCATTTATGAAATGACTAGACTTCTAAGTTCCCTTCCAGCTTACAATCTGTGAGCCTATGATGCTAACAGGGCATGAGTTTGAAGCCCTTCACCACTATGATTGCCTTCCTCTGGATACTCACTCTCTAGTTTATCAATGTCCCTCCTAAACTATGGCAGTCAGAACTGATCCAGATGGAATCTGACCAGGTTCGAAGAGAGTGGAAATATCATCTTTTTCTTAGAAGCAATGCCTCTCAATGCAGTTGAAGATGACATTAATTTTGTTGATTGCCAGAGTAGACCTCCTAGATCCTTTCCAGACAAACCACTGTCTGATCATGTTTCCTCCATCTTGTAAATTTGAATTTTGGTGGTGGGGGGGGGGTATATTTTTTTTTACCAATTACATGTAATAACAAATTCCCACACAAGTTTTTCTAAATTATATGACTGAACTTATCTCCCTCCCTCCTTTCCCTTCCCCCTCCTGGTACTGGCAGGAGATTTGATCTGGGTTATACATGTATTATCATGCAAAACATATTTCCATTTATTTTTTTTGAACCTATGTTAAATGTCATCTTAATCAATTTGACAGCTATGTGGCACAGTTGCTGGGCCTGGAGTCAAGAAGTTGTTCAGTTGTTTCAGTGAAGTACAATTCTTTGTGAAGTCTTTTAGGATTTTTCTTGGCAAAGGTATTGGAGTGGTTTGCCATTTCCTTCTCCAGATCATTTACAGATGAGGAAACCGAGGTAAACAGGGTTGAGTGACTTATCCAGGGTTACCCAGCTAGTAAGTATTTGAGATCAGATTTGAATTCAAGAAGAACTCAAGTCTCACTGACTCCAGGCTTGCCAATTTATCCACTGGACCACCTAGAAGTCTAGAATCAAAAAAACCTGAGTTCAAATCTAGCCATAGACACTTCCTGGCCAGGTGACTTTGGGCAAGTTATTTAACTTCTTTTTGACTCAGTTTCCTCAATTGGAAAATTGGGTTAATAATAGCATTTATCTCCTAAGGCTATATTCCAGGGCTGAGGATAAAATGAGAGAAAAATATGTAGCACTAACACAGCTGACTATGAGCTGATTAAAGTTGACTTGATCCTAGTTCTCAAACCTAGGAATTGCCTGAGACTGACCAGGCCTAGCCTTTAACTATTTTGCAAATATTCAACTTTTCCCTCTTGAGATTCCCAAACTTTCTCCATGGACTTTGGATTGTTAAGCAAAACAACTTACTTGTCAAACCATGGAATGTCCTAACCCCCAGTACCTGCAGCCTGACCATCTGAGAATTCCCTTCTTCTGCTGTTTTAATCCTCTATAATAATCCCACTCAGTTTCCTTTGTGGGCTCCCCAGCTCTTGCTGCTGAGTGGTACCCCAAGAACTTCCTTGTCTTGACTAAAGATGATAATTTTGCTACGTTGGCTACCTTCCCTTTAATTCAGGTTGACAACACATAGCAAATGTTATATATAAATAGTAATGATGATGAGGTAGACCAGAGTCAGATTCTTAGCCTGGAGTCTGTGAACTTGGTTTTTAAAATAGTTTGATAATCCTATTTTAACATAATTATTTTCTTTTATAATGTTATGCATTTAAAAACATTATTTTGAGAAAAGAATCAATCTGTCCACTTCACCAGAATGCCAGAAAAAGAAACACACACACACACACACAAAAACCCTTTTAAGTATTTCTGTTTGAGTATCAGGATCTTTTTGTTTTCTTATTATCATCATCTAGAGAGGTAAGCTGGAGTAGTGGCTAGAGACCTGGCCTTGATGCCAGAAAGATCTAGATTCAAGTCATATCTGATAGATAATGACTGTTATATAAGTCATTTAATCTCTTAGTGTTGTAGGTCAGAGACATCAAAACACCTAATTCCTGAGGCCAGCAATACTTAGAGGAATGACTGACCCAGTTTAAAATGGAATTGGGAAATATTTAACATAATAAGTAGAAATGCAATGGAACAGGTTTGGTCTTGTCAGACTCTTCATTAGCCCATTTACAGTTTTCTTGGCAAAGATATTGGAGAAGTTTGCCATTTCCTTCTCCAGTCCATTTATAACACATGAGGAAACTGAGGCATACAGGGTTAAGTAATTTGTCCAGGATCATACAGCTAATAAGTGTCTGAGGCTGGCTTTGAACTCATGAAAAGGAATTTTCCTGACTCCAGGCCCAGAGCTATCCACTGCAGCACCCAACTATACCTGTGCCACCTAGCTGTATCTAGCTTAACATAGATAATGTCACTATATGGTTTTCTAAGTCAATATGTGGTGCTGGGCTCCTTCTTGTAAGGTGTAATGGCTTCTTTTCCATTTGAGTTTGACACTACTATTCTAGGCAATTCTCTAAATATATATAAATTATGTACATATAATATGATAAATAGATTTATGAATATATATAAATTACAGAAACTCTCTAATCTTCTTTGGTAGAAGGAGTTCCATCATTTAAAAATTCTTCATATCAAGGATATCACAGGTCCATTCCCTTTTCCCCTACATGGTCATCCACTATGCTAGCCAGCTTAAAAAAAAAAAAAAGCCTAGCTTTTTATCATCTGCAGATTTGATAAGGATTCTAGAAATTTATGCCTTTATCC
>NW_025341122.1:0-1711 GCF_016433145.1 Gracilinanus agilis | reverse complement strand
AAGGAAGGAAGGAAGGAAGGAAGGAAGAAAGAAAGAGAAAGAAAGAAAGAAACCATGCCTGGAAGAACTTCCACATGCAATCTTTTCTCCTAAATGGTTGGCCTCTACAGACTATGGTATCAGTAAAAACCTAGCCACTATTTTTCACTTCATTCCCTACTCTCTGGACATCTACTTCACAGCCTTACCAACTACCCTGCAACTGAATCATCACTTTTCCCCTAGTTCTGGAACTGTGAACAAGGATCAAATCAACTTCATCATTGCTCATGGATGGGAGGTATCAGTCTATTGTGGTTCCAATCACTATCTTGGTAAATTTCTACCTAAGTACCCCTTCTCTGGCCACCACTCCCCATGTCATTGTCTACCCCTTTGGATATAAGTTCCTTTATCATTAGGGATTGCCTTTGCTTTTGTATTTGTATCACCAGGACTTAGCAATATGTTTGGCATGTAATAAATGCTTTTTCATCTTTTTATTTTTAATTAAAATTTTTTTTATGTCCTTACCTTCCATCTTTGACTCAATACTAAGGATTGGTTCCAAGAGAGAAGAATGATAAGGGCTAAGCAATGGGGGCTAAGGGACTTGCCCAAGGTCACATAGCTAAGAAGTATCTCAGGTCAGAGTTGAACCCAGGACTTCCCATCTCTAGGCCTGAATCATATAATTCTCCTTTTTCATTCATTCTTGTTAATGTGATCTCATGTTGGTATTCTGTGATATTGCCTATATTTTTTGTATTTTAAAATTGGGGAGAAGATATGACCTTATGATCACTTTCTCAGTCTACTTTGGGAAGCACAGAGATTATGAGGAGATTCCAAGGCCCTGAGACATAAAGAAGGCCCTCGATTCCTTTTTTGTGCCCAAGGAGAAGCAAATACTACTTTTCCTCAAACCTGTGGTTCTCTAATGTTCAGGAACGCAACTCCCAAGTATTAATTTTAAAAGCTAGCTAGGTATCATCCTCATTACCCTTTTCAAGCAAGCTTAATTTTGCCTTTCTCAAGCACAGAAACAAAGAAAACCCATTACATTCTATGTTCTGTAGACCTCGCCATTCATTAAACATGAAGACATGAATCCATGATGTGGCATTTGTTGATTTCCCAGTAACACTTTTCGCTGGTATGTCCATAATTTTTGGCCAAGGCATCATTGTAATTAATAGATTAATAGACTAGTGTTTGGGTTATACTCTGTGGACACAGGAAGGACACAAACATATCTAGAAGAGGGAAATCCAAGGCACTGTACTTAGGGAATTCTTTTAGCACTTCCAGTCCTTCAAGACTAATGAAACAACAGAGTTTAGTACCCAGTTAGCAAGAAGAACTAGTTTAGATAAGCAGCTGGAAATAGAAGGCTGGGATAAGCTCCTCCCTTTTCTGCCCCAGTTGCTTCACCATATCGAGAAGCATGGCAACTAAGGGTATGTATTCCCCTTGCCCTCCCTTACCCAGAAGGAGGTAGAATGGGGAAAATTTGAGAGATTTGTCTTTGATGCAAAAAAAATTCCTAGTTATGGCTCTGGGACAACATAGAACCAGATGATCCATATTGAGGAACCAAATGCTTGACTTTGGTTTCATTACTATTGTCCTCTAACTGAAACAGGGAGAGATTGGAGAGTTTTAGCCTACTGCCTTAGAGCCAGGGACCTTAACTTGGGGTCTACAGATCCTTAAGATATATATATATATA
>NW_025341121.1:0-6128 GCF_016433145.1 Gracilinanus agilis | reverse complement strand
ATATATATATATATATATATATGGCAAGATTCGAAGCCAAGCCCTCTGTCTCCGCTGACTCCTACTGCCTTCTATCTGCTCAGTGTTGAAAGTAAGCCATCAGGAAAAGTGGTAACCTGATTAGAACTTCCCCCTAGATCTCAAACTAGAACAAAAGAAAAAGCTAACAGAACAATCTGTCTAATGCCTGAACCAGCCCTTGAGGAGCAGGAAATCATGAGCAGTGTTCAGTGAATTGAGACTTGAGGAGAATGAGATTTGGAAAAAACAAGTGATTGGGAGCCATGGGGAATTAGATGAGGGACCTCAGTTGTGTTCCTTCTTCCCACAAACAGTAGCACATGGAAAGCAGAGTTGTAATGAGCCATTTTGGCACCCAGGATAAGGACCACGAAACCTTCCCTCAGATAAATGTTTTAAGACAATTCAGGGATACTTTAGGACATGACCGCACTGTAATTCTAGAGAGGCTGCTGCTGCCTGAGTTGGGGGTAGGAGGGAGTTCTGAACCATGCTAAGAGATATCAGGAGTAGCAAGGAGAAAGTATAGCTTCCCATTTAGCAAATTATTTTCCTAATCATTCCCCAAGCTCTATTGTTTCTATGCTGTGGAAATTTTGCAAAGGCTGTCAACACCTTCTCATTTTCACCATCCTGGGACACAGTCTAGTTGCCCCATCTTAGTTATGGCTCTGGTCTAAAGGATGTTAAAAATGGGAGTCACTAGATTTTTGTAAAATTCAGCTGCCCATTTATGGAAGGAACAAAGGACCCTTTGAAGGAGGTATGTGTAGCTGCTTACTTTAAAAAGAAAAGCTTCTTCCATTTCTGCATCTCAATAAAATACATTATCTCAAATGATAGCTCAATAGGGATTGCTGTTCCCTTTGCCAATATCTTGAATACTGTTGGCAAACAGAAACTTGGGAGTACTTATTGACTAACTCACAGCACACCAGAAAATAATGCTGGAAAGTCACAATTTTTTTTTCCCTAAATGTTTCTGCAGACATTGCCACGAAACATGTACTTCCTGACTCAACCAGAAGGCAAGAACTTTTAGCTCATAAATTGTAATTGATTAATGAGTTTAGATGAAATAAAAATTGCTGCTGTTCAAAGGGAGAACAGGCTTCCCTGAGGGAACCAAACCTAGATAGTAGAACTGGGGCTATTGTGTGAGATTAGGTGGAGTATTTTTACAGGGAATTGACAATTCTCCAGAGAAGGGAAGCTGTGGCAGCAAGTGGGAGGCACCAGCCGGCAGTTCAGAGAACAACATCAGACAAGCCCTCCAGGGGAACTCTGGGAAGCCCTGCTTTGGAAGAGGCTAGAATTGAAATAACAAGCAAGTTGTAGCTCTCCACTAAGCCAAGAGATTTAGCAGAGCCTGTCAATTTGTTCAAATGTGTGCACACTCTGGAAGCAAAGAGAGAAAGTGAAGGCAGAATGACAGAAGGGAAGGGCTCATCTATGTTAGAGATGACAGTGTTGAAGGCACGAACAGGCTTGGTGTAATGCCATGAATTTTGTGGGTACACCATTGTGCAAGAAACATTAAATGAATTGGATTGAAGCAAGGGATTCAGGAAATTCTAAGGGGATACAGAATATCTAAACCTAGGTCATGAGGTTGTGTGGACGATGGCAGGAAAGAGCTAGCTACCCCACAAGACACATTAGAGAAACTGATGTCCTTTGGAACTGGGCTCTTCAACTGGTCACTCACAGACAAAGCTGTTTTAGGCAGTTTGGAAAAGCTCAGCTATGCTACTTGGTCTCCCCTCCCCCCTCCAAGGAAAGCTCCTTAAAGCCCCCTAATGAGGCCCTTTTAAATCAGCCCTCACTATTGTGAGAGGGAGAGCTTTGGCTCTCCCTCCCCCACCCACTGCCTCCCTCCACTTTGCCAACAGCCTCTTCTTTCTATCTCATCACGTGGGTTAACAACTATATGATTTGAAAGAGAGACAGAAGAGACAGAGAGAGGCAAAGACAGAGACAGAATGAGAGAAAGAGACAAAGAAACAGGGCCAGAGACTCCTGAGGTAGAGACAGACAGGCAGAGACAGAGAGGCAGAAAGAGCTAGCTCCAGACAGAGAGAAAGACAGATGGAGAGACAGAGACAAACAGAGGCCGAGGCAGAATGAGATAAAGAGACAAAAAAAAAATGAGGGCAGAGATAGAAACACACAAAAACAGAGAGAAAGAGACAGATGGAGAGAAACAGACAGACAGACAGGCAGAGACAGAGAGAATGAAAGAGGCAGAGAAACAGCAACCAAGATAGAAACACACAAAGACAGAGACAGAGAAAGCTAGAGCCAGACAGAGACAGACAAAGGCAGAGACAGAATGAAAGAGAGAGAAACAGAGACAGAGACAGAGACAGAATGAAAGAGATAGAGAAACAGAGACAAAGACAGAGACAGAGAGAGCTGTAGACAGACAGAGACAGACAGAGAAATGCAAGAAACAGAATGAGGGATAGAGAAACAGAGACAAAGAAAGAGACAGAGAGAGCTAGAACCAGACATGGAGAGACAGATAGACAAAGAAAGGCAGAGACAGAATGAAAGAGATAGAGAAACAGAGACAAAGACAGAGACAGAGAGAGCTAGAGCCAGACAGAGAGAAACAGAGATAGATAGACAGAGGAACAGAGACAGATTGAAACACACAAAGACAGAAACAGAGAGAGCTAGAGTTCGGCAGAAAGATACAGATGGAGAGACAGGAAAAGACAGAGACAGAGACAGGTTTCTGAGAATGTTCAGTGTTCACTGATCTCAGGCATACTGTTTCATCACAGAACTTTGTCTTCCCTCTACCCATGCAATTCAGTTCTGTAATAAGTATCTGTTAATTGCGCGCTTACTATGTGGCAGGTATTATGCTAAGTGTAGGGGGAAACAAAGAGAAAATCAAATAAGTCCCTTTTGCCAAGAAGTTTACATTTTATTGGAAGAGAAGCAATATTATGGGCAATCTGAGGTCTACAAAGCTTAAGTGATGTGTTAGTTAAAATCACCTGGGGTTCTATTTGGAAGGATTGAACCTCAATATAGTGTTTGACAAACTTCTGTGGACCTGTGGGGGTCCTTAAAACTACATTTCCCGTGGTCCAACGGGTTTCATGGGTTTCCTGTTTTGGATGATGTATTAAAGGTGAGCAACTGTTTTAAGTAGGGGTTAGTGACTTGGAACTTCCTCTTTAGTTACCTGAGCTTGAGGAGAGAGGAAGGTAAATGGCTGAGGTGAGGTTGGAATAGGTTTTTCTTACAGGCGTGTAGTCAGTTTATCTCTATCAGCATGGCTTTTATTAAAATTCTATTCTCCCTTTTGATCTCGGCCCTCATCATTTTTAAAAATAACAGTGATTTGTTTTAAAGTCACACAGATAGCAAATGGCAGATTCAGGATTCAAACTCAGGTCTTTTGAAGTCAAGAGTTAGCTTTCCAAGTTCTATACTCTTTCCAGTGTGTTATTTAAAATTACTGGGGTCCCAAAAAGTATTTGACAAACTTCCTGTGGACATGTAGGGGACCTTGGAACTACATTTCCCATGATCCAATGAGTTTCCGGTTTCTGACGTGATAACATCAGACAATGGGAACCAATGTATAGCGCAGCTTAAATTCGGAGGTCGGCTTGAGACGAGCTCTTTGGCTACATAGTGAGGATGGGCACTGGCGGTAATTTTGAATAGCTTTTACCAGACGCGTGGTCTTACATATTTTTATCAACATGGCTTTAATTAAACTATTAATTTCCCTCATAATTTCAGCCTTCATCATTTTTAATCATTACACCAGTATAGCACATTTCTTCTCTTCTGTGGTTCTATGATCTCATTGTGGTATCCAATACTCCATCATAGAATATCCTGATGTCTAGATTCAGGACTGGTTAGTCTAAAGTCAACTAGCACTTATTAAGGTATGTACTAGGCACAGTGCTAAGTTCTGGAAGTACAAGGAAAAGGCAAAATAACAACAATAACAACAGTCAGTCTCTATCCTTCAGAATCTCACAGTCTTAACTGGCAGACAACATGCCCACACGTGCAAACGAGCTATATACATGATAAAATGAAGTAATCCAACAGAGAAGACACTAACATTAAAAGGGATTGGGAAACTTCTCTCAGAAACTAGGATTTAAAACTTAAAAGAGGCCAAGAAGTTAGGAGGAAGAGATGAGGAGAGAGCGTATTTCATGTAAGAGGAAAGCCAAATATCCAGTCAGGACATGGAATGTTTTGTATGGGGAACAGCACAGGACCAGTCTCACTTGTTGCCTTTGAGTATATGGAAAAGAATAAGATATAAAAAGGATGGAAAGATAGGAGTGGAGTATGAAGGACTTTAAAAACTGAATTCTAGTCCCTCATATCTCATAGAGGAACCTGCTTAGGGTTACCACTTATTCAGCAATTGCTTACAAGCTGCCATTTCCCCACTCCTCTTAAACATCTCCTAGGACAGCCACAATTGGGTTGCGAGATTAATGCAAAGAATATTGATTTATTGTAGCTCCTGTTCAAAGCCCATCTGTGTGGGACTCTTTTCTCATTGGTAGAAATGAATGTCTGCCCTGAGTGAAAGGCAGGGCAAAGTTGCTGAGAGCCGAAGAGCTCTAGCCTTCTTGAGTCCCCTTTGGAACTCCTCAAGCTTCAAATTTTCTTGAGCATTGAGTCACTTCAGATGCATCTGACTTTGAGCAGGAAGGTGGAAGAGGTTGGTCCCACTTCAGGTAACTGAAGGAAAAGACTGGGAAAACATTTGAGGATCCAGTGGTCTCTCTCATGCCCCTGTTCCTATTCTTCTATGCTAGAGACTTTGGGTAGTATGCCCTTGGGTGAGATCTAGAACTCTCTTATTGAGATAAATTACCTTACTCCTAACTAGAGAGCTCTCTCTAGCTCTCTCCCTCTATTTTGTATGGTGTATATTCTTCTTATGCCTTCTCTGATTTCTGTTTTGTTACTGATCACTAAAAGAGGATTTATTTGCTATTTCCTATGCTATTTCATTATGGAACTTGTATTTGTTGGTAAAGGGATCAAGCCTTGGTTTTGGAACTTGGGATCTTCATTTCCCTCTATAATGACAGAAAGAATCAGAAGTTAGATTTTTGTCATACACATCTCCTCACTTGTAAACACCTCATGTTTCTAGTCTATTGTCAGGGCTCTAAATTTTCTACTTCAAAACATATTTTGTATATGTGTCCTCTCTATTTACACAGCCGCCCCTCAGGTAAGGGCCCTCATCACTCCATGCCTGGATTATTATAATAACCTGATGACTGATCTCTCTGCCTCAAATTTCTCCCATTCCAGTCTTATCCTTCACTAAGCTGTCAAAGTGTTCTTACTTTAAAAACAAACAAACAAACACCTTTCATCTTCTGTCTTAGAACTGATACTAAGTATTGGTTCCAAGACAGAAGAGTGGTAAGGGCTAGGCAGTTGTGATTGGGTGACTTGCCCAGGGGTGACATAGCTAGGAAATATCTGAGGTCAGATTTGAACCCAGGATCTTCTGTCTGTAGGCCTAACTATCCATGGAGCCACCTGACTGCCCCAAGAACTATGTTTTTGCCTTTCATCTTGTTTCTAGCATTTAGCACAATGTCTAGCACACAATAAATGCTTGTCAACTGACTATGGCTTATTGACTGACTCTTCTGCAATTTAGTCTTAGAGAGTTGCTTGTGGGCAATGAGAGGTGGTATGAGTGCCCGGATTGTATGCATCAGAAGCATTTCCTTGCTTTTATTTTTCTTTTCCTCTTATTAAGTTGTCACAGATCCAAGGGACTCATGATAGGAAAGGCTAGCCGCCACCATAGAGGAGCTGGCAGAGTCTGAATACAGACTGAAGCATACCATTTTTCACTTTATTTCCCTCATGAGTTTTTTCCTTGTATAATCAATGTGGCTTCTTTCACAGCATGACAGACATGAAAATAGGTATTATTTAATAGCCCATGTATAACCTATATCATATTACCTCCCATTTTGGGGAAGGAGAAGAGGAATGGAAGGAGAGAGGGAGGGAGGAAGGAAGGCAGGGAGAGGGAGGGAGGGAGAGAGAGAGAGAGAGAGAGAGAGAGAGAGAGAGAG
>NW_025341120.1:0-5374 GCF_016433145.1 Gracilinanus agilis | reverse complement strand
AGAGAGAGACAGAGAGAGACAGAGAGAGAGAGAGACAGAGAGACAGAGAGACAGAGAGACAGAGAGAGAGAGAGAGATCGAATCTGTGATTTTGTTCCTATTAGCATTATGTTCTGACCCACATTGCTAACTGACCCCACAATTTAACCTGTGGCAGCTTCCCAGCTGGGACAACAGAAGGCATGGAGCCACACTTCAGTTTGCCTAATGTTGGAGGAAGACTTTGTCATTGGCTTTGGTTTGTGAGGTGCACTGCCCCTTCCCGTGTCCTAACTGGAGAGAACACACACACACACACATACACACACACACACACACACACACACACACACACACACACACACACACAAACGGGTTTTGCTCTGGGCTCTGTAGCCCACAAAGGAGAGAGTGTGATCCTGGGTTCATGTCAGCACAGAATCTGCCAAATGCCAATTTCTCTGCCAGTGCAAGCTGTCCCCAGCCCTGGCCGATTTGAGCATCTTTTTCCCATCTACTTCCTTAAGGATAGTCAGGGCGATGTGAAAGATAGGGTCTGTCGCCTCCTTAGGGGACAAAACTGAGGAAACTTCACAACTGTCTGGCCCTGGCCCTGCAAATGACATAAGAATAATTGGAAGAGACCCTTTAATGAGTATCGCTGCCCCTAGAACACTGGCATTTTGCCCCAGAGCTGGCTGTCAGTGATCTTTCCTTTTTTTTTTCTTTTTTGACATACTTATTTGCAAAACTTTGTGTTGGGGGATTTCTGAGAGCCTCATCCCCACCACTCTAGGGAAATCTATGAGCCCAAGGACTTTATACTTCAAGCTGTCAGAGTACTCTGAGCAAATCTATATTGTTCCCAACACCTCCTGCTCATATGGTAAAACTACAATGAACTCTGTTATTTTTCCATGGAATAAACTCATCTCTCACTTCAAAAAGAAAACTCTGGTCAGCTTCCCTTCTTTCTCTTATGTTCCAACTTTTCTTCTTTCCCCCACATCTGCCATCTTTCCTAACCCTCCAGATCCCATGTGCCCTGGAGCTGCAAAATAATCTAAATCGTAGGCTGCATAGTAAAATAAAAGAGCCTGGCTAGCCATGGGCTATGCTTCTCTGTTCCTCAGTTTCCTCATCATTAAAATGGATATAATGGTTTTGATATTGATTATCTCATAGAAATGCCCTGAGTTTTTTTTCCCAATTTTTAATTTAAAAAATTTTCCAGTTACATGTAGAACCATTTTTTTTCTTTTAAAACCTTTACCTTCTATCTTAGATTCAAACTAAGTATTGTTTCTAAGGCACAAAAGTGGTAAGGGCTAGGCAACTGGGATTAAGCAAATTTAAACCTAGGACCTCTGATCTCTAGGCATAGTACTCCATCTCCTGAACCATTTAGCTGCCTCAGAAATAATTTTTAACAATTATATTCTAAAATGTTGTGACCAGGTCCTTTCCTGTCTTCTCTCCCCTTCCCCAAGAGGGTAAATAATCTGATATAAATTATACTAGTACTGTTGAACAGTCCATGTTTCCATATTTCTTATGTTATAAAAGAAGATACATATCACACATACAAGAAAAAACTTATGAAGGAAATAAAGTGAAAAATAGTATGCTTCCATCTGTATTGAGACTTCAACAATTCCTCCTATGGCTACGGACAGCATTTTTCATCAAGTGTCCCTGGGGGTATCTTGGATCCTGGCATTGCTGGTAATGGTTTAGTTCCTCACAGTTGAGCATTGGACAATATTTCTGTTACCCCGTGTATAATATTCTCTTGGTTCTGCTTACTTCACTTTGCATCAGTTCATGTAAATCTTGAAGAAAAGTAATTTGTAAACTGTACAGTATTGTGTGAATTATTATGTCCTTATTAACCAAAAACAGTTAGGAAGGTAAATTTAGGGGAAAATGTATTTAAAATATAAGGCAATTCTAAAATCAAATGTAAATGGCATTTAGGTTGTTTGTTGTTTTGGATTAGCTGTGCCCTTGATTCTCTAAGAAGGAGCTTTCTTTTTTCTTTTTCTTTATATCCCTGACACCTAGCACAGCATCTGCCACATGGTAAATAATTACTAATTGCTTCTTGATTTCATTGATTCTTTCCATTAGTAAGCAATAAACATTTATTAAGCACCTACTATGTGCCAGGCACTATACCAAGCACAAAGGAAGGAATTAACATTTAAGCATCTATTATAGGCTAGATATTGTTAGGCACTGAGAATTCAAATATGAAAGTGAGAGAAAGTCCTTGTCCTCAAGGAACTCACACTCCCAAAGGGAGATTGAAAGTACATGAAGGAGCCAGGTAAAAGGGTTTTGTTGTGGAGAGCTCCAGGGACTGTGAGGAGAGCCACAGGGCAGCCAATTGTCCTAGCTTTTCCAGTAGCACTGATATGATTACTGATTCATGAGGGAAGTCAGTGGTCATAGGACCACAGAATTAGAAGGGATCTCCAATCCATCCTAGTCCTACCTCCTCATTTTATAGATGCAGAAAGGGAAATACAGGGAAGCCAAATGACTTGCCCAAAGAAGTGTCAGAGGCGAGATCCAAGTCCAGATCCTCTGACTGCGAGGTCAGTGGTCATTCTACTGTCTCACAGCAAGAGAGAAAAGAGAAGGTATGAGTTGAAGGAGAGAAAGAAGAAGGAGCTGTAGCCATAGGCATGGTGGCAAGATGCCTTCTTTGGAAGATCCTGTTTTTCTAGTGAATGGCTAGATGAGATTTGGTTTAATTATTAAAATAATGAGCATTTAATTATTTAAATTAAGTGATGACAATCTTTTTAGGATCCAAAATCTATGACTCATGGCTCCTTTAAGAACTTAGAAAAAGGGCAACCATATCAGCTTATCAATTCAAAAGAAGACTTTGAACTAGTCCTCCCCTTGCCTTTTCCTCTAAGATTTTGACCCAGACCACTTTTGGTTCCAATTTTCACTTTCGTCTATACTATTAGGATTAGTCATTTCTTCTAGGTATTATGGTGTAGGTGACTGAGCTTGACTCTAATACTTGCCTATATACTGGTCTGACTCTCAGATTTGATGTCTGAGTTTCTCCCTCATTTAGCCTACATTTGGCCAGACCACACTATAATGACATCAGCTAATGAGCCTGGCTCCTCTGAAGTTGGCCCTATCTTAGCTATCCAGAGCTCTTCAAGTTGGCCTCCATCCAACTCAATTCAAGTTACTAACCTGTGGGATCAGCAAAAGCTCCTTGGAAAGGGGCAAATTTGAGACGGGCTTTTAGAGATGTGCAGGAATTCGAAGACCAAGAGGAAGAAAGGAAGAGAGGATATTTTAGGCACAGGGAATAGTTAGAGCAAACATGATGAAATGGGAAAAATCAGGATTTTTTTTTTGGGGGGGGGAATTGTATAACTTGAAGAATAGAATGCATTCATTCAATAAACATTTATTAAGCAGTTATGATGTGCCAGGCACTGTGCTAAGTGTTGGGGATTCATAAAAGGGGCAAAATACCATTTCTGCCCTCAAAGAACTTACAATCTAATGGGGGAGACAATATGCAAACAAATATATACAAAGCAAGCCAGAATAAAAGTAGGAAAAATAAGACATAAAAGAGGGAAAGCCCTGGAATAAAAAGGGTTTAGGGAGGGCTTCCTATAAAAGTTGGGATTTTAATCAAGACTTAAGGAAGCCAGGGAGGTCAATAATAGAAATTGAGGAGGGGAAGCATTCCAAGCATCATGAAGGAAAGCCAAAGAAAACGTCCCAAGCCAAGAAATGAAGTGTCTTGTTTGTGAAACAGCCAGGAGGCCAGTGTCACTGGATCAAAAAGTGCATGTCAGAGAATAAGATGTAAGAAGATTGTAAAAGTAGTTTATTGGGGGGGGGGGACTTTGAATGCCAAAATAGAGCATTTTGTATTTGCTCCTGGAGGCAATGGGATAAGTCTGGAAAGGAGGGCGTGAGGTTAAGGAAGTCCTTGGTATCTTTTGCTTCTTCTCTCTAGAAATTTCTGGCTTACATCATTAATGACCTTGGAGAGAGAGCCAATGGTGGGGACAAAAATTGAATGTAGGATGAGGAATGGGTAGAGGCTAGGAAGAATGAGCAAGTGAGTACAGAATACTCTCTAGAATTTTTCCAGTGAAAGGGAGCATAGATATTGGATTATAGGTTGAGGAGATAGCAGAGGCAAAGCCCCAGGAGTTTTAGGATAGGCATGCTCTTAGAATCTTAGTAGGCAATAAGAAAAGAGCCAATAAAGAGGAAGAGATTGAAATGGAATGGGGAGAGGCTAAGAAATGAAAAATAGATCAAGTTAAATCTCTAGAGGAGAAGGAATATGTATAGCAGAAAAAAAGTGCTTGTTGAAGAGATGACTTCATCATCCTCTGAAAGCAGAGACAAGTAGAAGAGGGATGAAGACTTAAAGGTGCCTCCCTAAAACTCATTAGAGAGGCACCAGTAGAAAATATAACTAAAGTAAAATGAGCTATAATTTAATTAATCGTAGTCTTTCATGAGGTAATGTAATGACAAAAGCTTTGGGTGACTGATAAGGAAAATTGGAGAGACTGTGTGCATAGGTCAGCCTTGAAATCAGGAAGACCTGTATTCAGTTTCAACATCTGACCCATGTTGATTATTGGCAAATCATTTAACTTTTTAGTGCTTCAAAAACTACTCTCTAAGATTGTGAGTTACAGGTGATCTGCTTATCTGAGTCAGGACAGGTAGTTTCTACACCAAGGATTTCCTTATGACAATGAAATCATAGATCTGAACTTTTTAAAAAGTTGAAAAAGTGGTGGATAGTAAAGAATTTATCAGCATCTCTATAGAACTGTTCAGGAGAGATGTTCTGATTACAGGTCCACAGTATTGCTTCTTTATGAGAAAAAAAGCCCTCTGTGTTGGAACAAGGACAATTCATCAACCATCAATGCTTGATGGAAATATCACAGGCACATTCTGCTATCTTTGCTCTTAATTTGATACTTACCAAGCAACCCTCCAGTCTATAATTTAGTTCCTGAATCAACTTCCTCTAGACAGGCACTTGATGCCAATTTTTAGAGAGGGATGTCTAACTCTCAAATGTCTCCTGTTTCTGCACTTTAGCACTGGCTGCCCCCTATATCTAGAATGCCCTCTTTCCTCATTTCTCCCTCTTAAAATCCTGGGCTTCCCTCAAGACTCAGTTCAAGGGGCATCTATGTAGCATGGTAGAGTACCAGGCCTGGAGTTAGGAAGATATAGGTTCAAATCTAGCCTCAGACACTTCCTAGCTATGTGACCCTGTAGGTGTCACTTAACCCCAATTGCCTCACATTTATTGTTCAGAAAGGAGAGAGAGAGAGAGAGAGAGAGAGAGAGAGAGAGAGAGAGAGAG
>NW_025341119.1:0-11610 GCF_016433145.1 Gracilinanus agilis | reverse complement strand
GACAGAGAGAGACAGAGAGAGAGAGAGAGAGAGAGAGAGAGAGAGAGAGAGAGAGAGAGAGAGAGAGAGAGAGAGCGCACGCTCTGGGATAATTGCCATCTTCTTTCGGACATGGATGCAATTTGCAAGTAGATAGAGGAGTTGCCCAGGAATGTAAGTCAGTCTTTTTGAAGCCCTTCTCCCCAACTGGCCCCCAACCCAGAGAACATTAAGCCACTTCTGGCCATGTTTCAGAAGTCTGAGATTTAAGGTACCTTTCCCCTGTGCCCCAGTACAGGGCAGAGCAAGGGAACAATTGCTGCCTGGAGGGAACAGCTGTTTCCCAGCAAGCTCTGCTAAGCCTCTCTTCTGTTGTGCCAAGGGTCAAGTTTCTTTGAAAGAATGGAAACTCACACTGGCTTGAGGATGACTGACAAGTCTTCTGCTTTAGAAAAAAAGCAGTGTGAGCATTCTGAATGCCAAGAGAAGAACAAAACCTTGCCCCCAATGCTGCAGATGACAAATCCAGAGTTACTTTAATGAAAGCAAATGCCAACCAACCACCAAATAGTTCAGGCCCAAGGGGCCTGATTTTATAATTATGCCATTATGTTTCACAATGAACACCTTAATAAGTCCTAAAAGAGACCAAATGCCAATAGACAAACATCTAGAAGTGACTGACAGGAACTCCTTTTTGTTATCCATTGATAATATGATATAGTAGAAAGATTACAGCAGCAAGTTGGTTGGCATCCTTATTAGTAAATACCTACTATGTGTAATGTGCTATCCAGGGTGCTGGGGAGCATAAACGAAGAGTACCACCACACAGAGTACCTGCTCTCAAAAGCTTATAATCTAGATGGACAGACAAGTTATAAACAATACATAATATGATAAGGTAACAAGGAGATGAAGCCTGCTTTTAAGCAACAGTTTAAGTCCTGCTTTTGACCCAGACAAGCTGTAGGACCATAGACAAATCACATCACCTCTCAGCACAGTAGACAACTCTCAAAGACAATAAATGACAACTGACTTGTGAATCTGCATCAGGAGATGGAGTTCATATGCTAGGAGTTCCCTTTATGACAAAAACCACACCTTTCTTGCACTTCTCCTCAAAGGAATCAAGAGATATCATCAGGCAATATCAAAAGAATGGTGCTAAGAGGTTCAGAAGAAGGAGAAGACATTAATAAAATTATTCATTCAACAGATATTTATTATCTGCCTATTATGTGTACATCATTGGGGAGAGACACAGATATAGAATACAAGGTCTCTGCCTCTAAGGAACTTACCTTCTAGTTGGGGAGGGAAGTACGGCATGTACATAGATAAAGATACAAATTAGGTTATAAATACAAAAAAAGAGTATGTGTGAGAGGCAGCTCTGGGTTCAAGTCATACCTCTAATGCATACAGTATGTGTCCCAAGCAACAGCCTAAAACTATAAGGTATGAACAAGTTACTCATCTGAATCGATGAAGGGAATTTCTACAACCGGAATTCCCAGTTCTGAAATCAGAGGTCCAGATTTTTTTAAAAACCAACTTCAAAAGCCTGAGCATTAGTTGAGAAATCCAAAATGCTATGAGAACAGAGAAAGAGGAATCACTTCCTCATCAACACTACTGGGTATAACAGTAGCAAGACAAATGCTGGCTATAGCAGGCTCCATGCAATTGGTTTGGATCCATGATTTCCCAGGGTGACTACTCCATCCACCAATACGGATTGCAACCATTTTCATCATCTTGGAATAGACCTTTTCATGAGGCAATGTGGCCAAAATAATTCATCAACCGGTCAATGGCCTTCTGGTGATGAGCATACGTGGGGCCCTTCCAACATGGTAGGACTTGCCAAAGCTTGTATGTCAGCCTTTGAGGGACCAGACTCACCTTAATGAAACCAAACAATCAATCAAAAAGCATTTACTGGGGCAGCTAGGTGGCTTAGTGGATAGAGAGCCAGGCCTAGAGAGCAGAGGTCCTGAATTCAAATGTTGCCTCAGACACTGCCTAGCTGGGTGACCCTAGGCAAGTCATTTAACTTCCATTGCCTAGTCCTTATTGTACTTCTGCTGTGGAACTGATACTTAGTATTGATTTTAAGAAGGAAGGTAAGGGTTAAAAAAAAGCATTTATTAAGCAACTGCTATGTGCTATACTGAGACCTCAGAGTAGGAACTGACTGGAAATAGAGGAATCCAGTCTTAGTATCATGAGAACCTACCCTATGCAATCTGATTTAACTGACCTGTCTTGGAAAAAATGAGACAGCATTAAAGCTGTCTGCTGGATCAGATCCACTAGATTCTGAGCATTAAGAACATTAAAACTGGAAGGGACTAAACCAGGGGTCAGCAAACTATGGCCCACAGGCCAAACCCTGATATAGACTAAATGCACCCTTCTATTTTATTTTTTAATCCCTCACCTTCTATCTTTAAATTGATATTAAATATTTGTTCCAAGGCACCTAGGCAATTGGAGTCAAGTGACTTACCCAGGATCACATAGTTAAGAAGTGTCTGAAGCCAAATTTGAACCCAGGACCTCCATTCTCCAGGCCAGATTCTCTATCCAATGAGCCACCTAGCTTTCCCTGTTTCTCTTCAAAGGCCACTCCAGGAAGAGTCACTCTGCTTCCAGGAGAGAGAGACAGAGAGACGAGACAATTTTGAGAGAGAGAGAGAGAGAGAGAGAGAGAGAGAGAGAGAGAGAGAGAGAGAGAGAAGGTGGTGGAAAAGCATAGCTGTTTAACTAGCCAGTTCCTCAAAATTTCCTGGGGACAAAACAAGCTGACGTTTCATCTCATAAAACACTCCTGGACGCAAAGACAAATGGAAAAGCCCTGCCAGGCTGGCCCCCAGCCACTGTTCAGGCCACCAGACTGACCCTGGGACTGTTTTTAATGAATGTCATCATGGGCCCTTAACTCCCTGGTTTCCTCTTGCTCAATCCAGCCACCACAAGACACACTTGTTTCCAGCTGTTCTGTTTTGCAATGTTTTCGAGGGCTGGGTCATAAACAGCTAGGCCAAAATTCTTTCTTAACATCTTTTCTACACCCCAGCCAAGAGCCAAGATGAAGATGACAGTGGACATGGTTTCTTGTTCCCCAGGATCACTGGATCTCTCCTGCCAGCAGCCCCAAGCATCTTCCTGCCACCAGGGAGACAAGCTCAGGTGCTGGGTTGGCCTTTGTCTCTTATTCTTCTGCCAAAGGTGTGTCTGCAGGGTTTTAGATGAGAAAGGATAAAAGAACACTTAGTGCAAAGGTCTTATTTGACAAAAGAGGAAATGGAGGCCCAGAATGGGGAATTAACTTTCCCAAAGTCAGACCAGAAGTAAGCTGCTGTATACAAACCCATACATAAAAGCCATTAAGAAAGGAGGAAAGTTCTTGGGCCCTGCCCCTAACTGCACTGGCACATCAAGAATGGGGAAAGAACAATAGCTGCCTTGGAAAGGATAAGAGTCAGGTAAGACAGGTGAAGCTAGACAAATGGTCAGCTCCCTAGTAGTCCTCATTTAGCCCTGATTCTTCTTGAGTTTGTATATATGCTTCAGCAACCGGTTTTCCCTTTTTTCTCAGACCCAGGGAATAGCACTCCATCTATCCCTAGCTATCAAGCCAGGCTGCTTTCCCAGCTTCTGCTGGCCCACTTCATATTGAGGCTCCCCCCGCTCAATTCCAAGGCAAGAAAAGTCAATCTTTATCCACACTCCAATAGGTCTCAAAGGCAGCAGCAATGAACCCAAATCCCTTGACTCCCAATCCCAGGATTTTCCCATCACCACCTCCAATGTTATTTTAGCCATGCTGTTTTCCATTTTACACATTTAAAAAAATAGAATTCTCTATAGAGCTAAGGAAGGCATAATTAAATAATATTTGATACCTAAGATGATACATAATTAGATTCAGAAAAAAGAAATGCATATCTAAGGATGGTTTGGTACCTCTCAGAGATGCTCAGACCTGCAATGGTTTCAAAATGAGGGTCTGGTAATGATCTACCTGGTATTGATTGCGTAAATACAAGTTTAAGGTTGTTTCCCAAAGGGTCCCTTACGGCTCAAACACATGATCCCAGTCATCCCTCCTTCCCATACTCTCTAGATGAAATGGCAGCATGAACTTGCCTCATCTAATCAGCCTCTCATCCATTCGACTATGCATAGTTGTTTGCAAGTTGTTTCCCTGATTAGACTGTGAACTCCTTGAGGGCAAGGACTGTTTTTGCCATTTTTTGGATCTCTAGTGCTCAGTTCCTGACACACAGTAGGTCCTTAATAAATTCTTGTCAAATTGACAACTTGACTATGAAAGAGAGCTCTCTAGTACCTTTCCCACCGTGATCAGGACCAGCCAGCTTTATGTGAAAGTTCAGTAGGTAGGTGTCCACATGGTCTAATGGGAAGGAGACCCCCTTCCCTCTAAATTTCCCCTCCTATGATCCTGGAGATTTCTCCTTAAGTGATCTATTCCTATGGTCTAAGCCTTGCCCTTATCTTCACTTTACATGTGGCCTCAATGAAAATGGTATGAATGGAGAGAGGGAGAGCACTGAAGTTTCATAGAAGGTTATGGCTAGAAGGGACCTTGAGTCCAATTGAATCCACTTTTTTCATAGATGAGATAACGGAGGCCCAGGGAAGTGAAATGATTTGCCAAAGGTCAAACAGTAAGTTGCAAAGCCAAGACTTGAACCCAGCTATATTTTGGCTGAATCCAGGGCTCCTTCTTCTACCCAACACCATCAGTCTCCACATTTTGCCCAAGGCTAGCCTTACGCAGAACATATGTGCCAACATACATTACACGAGAGGGAGGCTAGAGAGGATTTCCTCTGCTAGGTCAATATATGGAAAGCAAAGCAAAGCAAATCAGTAGGTTTTGTGGCCAATGTGAAGCAGTCCTCAAATACAAGGTAACCACCCATCTTGGGATATGGGACACATACCTGCCCACAAGAGAGACAATGACTGAGCATCAAACTGTCTGGTATGGCCTGTTAGTAATGTAAGAGCTCCAACATTCATTTTCTGGAAGGAGACTAGAGAACCAGATAGCATTTATTTCTACAGGACTGCCTGACAAGCTTGATCCTAATATACCAAAGACCTGGAGCTCTCAACACACTCTGACTCTAAGCAAGGACCAGTGAGGACAGAAGAGCCCAAAGGGCTCACTGCCAGGAAAACCAGATCTCTCAACTGTCTATCATGTAGTGATAATGAAGAATAGATGAGAAAATGTGGCTCCCTTTCTCCTTTGCAGAGGTGGGGGGGCTATGTGTGTGGAACACTGCATACACCATCAGGTTCAGTTGCTGGTCATTGCTTCTTATGAACTCCTTTGGTCTTTCTTTTTCTTATCTTTGTTACAAGGAAAGACCCACTGGGTAGAGGAAGAAGGAGGGATATATGTGAAAATGAAAGCAATGTAAAAACATAAGCATGAATAAACATTTTCTTTTTTAAAAAATATACAGCTGTCCCTTGCTTTATCGCGGTTCACTTCTAGCAACTTTATCGTATCATGGATTTTTTCTGTGTCCTGGAGTTTTCATTATATTGTGGGATTTTGCAGATGAATACCATACTGTGCACAATGGAAATGCAGTACGCCACTGCCACCTGCACGAGTTTGCCAATGTGAGATTGTACAGAGCACACTATTGGCTGACGGAATAAAAGGTGACCAACCACAGTGCTGTGTTCTATATCCTGGGATCTGATTGGCTCAGTGACTGTAGCATCAGTCTGTTTGCTCTCCTGCTACTTTGTGGATTTTCATCTATTGTGGGGATCTCTGGAATGTAACTCCTGCAACAGGTGAGGGATCACTGTATCTCTGATCTTCCCTTATTGAAAGCCCAGGCCCTGACCATCCAGCCAGATTCATCAATGTTATCTGAAGGTGATAATGACAACAGTAGTCCCCATTTCTGAAGCCCTTTGACACTGTAGAATATTAACCATGTATGATTCCAGCTGTTCTTCAGAGCGGATGCAGCCTCCACCTGACCACATGGGCTTCCAGATGGATAAGGATGGCAGCTTTTATGGAGGTTACCCTGGTCTCCAAAATGACTCCTCAGGAGTGTCAGTTCCAGCAGACAGGCAAGGCTCTGGGCATGAGGTGAGGGACAGGTAACTACTACTACTTCAAAGAGGGAAGACTACAAATGCCCAGAGAGCTAGACCAGGCATTCCTGGCAACATTCCACAAAATGAAGTAAGAGAGATGGCTGCTGAATATCTAGTGAATTAGAACTCAACCGAATGGAGGTGATAAGATCCCTATGAAGTGATTTCCAGCAGAGTTCCTCAAACTCTAGACGAATGTAAGGAAAAGTCACAACAAAGGATACAGAGTCTGCAAGCATTTGATAATATTGTGTATGGGAGATGGGGGTGAGCAGGAAGCAGTGTATCCATTTAAGCTGTTTTCATATATTTGATAAGTAAATGTGGGGGAGAGGGAAATCGCCAGATGTTTTCATGGTAATGTCAGTGATATGTCACAACTAGGGGCTGTAGGAAATGGACATTTCCCAAGTGTGACCTTGACAAGTGATTTTACCTCTTGCAGCTTCAGTTTTCCCATCTTTAAAATGAGGATAAGAATATTTGCACTGCCTACCTAGAATCAAGGAACATTAGGGGTATGATAGATCTTTATCTATCAATCTATCTATCTATCTATCTATCTATCTATCTATCTATCTATCTCTATATAACAATATGATGTAGCTTCAGACCCATGGCCAGAACCAAGACACTTTATTTCTCAGTGCCCCAGGCAACTCTCCAAGACTCTCTATTGCATATTAGTTGCATTATTGGAAGGCGTTCCCTCAGGGGGACTTTCCTACAGAAATGAAATACCAGGTCCAGAGCAAAAAAAAAACCACAACAGACTTTCAAGATGATCCCTGACCCAAACTCTTCAATACCCAGCACCTTGCGGAGAACAGTGAAGATGAGTAATTTGGCCAAGATCACATGATGGAACAAGTAGCAGAAGTGGGATTAGAATCTAGGTCTCTTTGTGAACAATCCAGTGTTCTACCTTCCCTTACCAGTATTGAAGAAACATCAGCCATCATGGCTGTCTGATTCAACATAAGAAATAGGGGCTAACACACATGATGAAGTTCTGTTTGCCAAACATTATGGGTTAATGGAGGCCAAGTGGTGAAATGGACATCACTGGGGCCTAGGGGTAACAAGACCGGATTTGATTCCTGTCTGTTATTTACCAGGTATGTGACCCACTGTCAATCTCTTTGTTCAGTTTCCTCATCTAGGAAATGGGTATGGTAATCTTTCCATTACCTTCCTCACTGGGTTGTTGGGGAAAGAAGACTGTCAAATCAAAAGAATTATAGCAATGTAAACCAAGAAAATGCAGAGTTCTAAAGTGGCAATAACTTAAGTAAGGAAATTCGCCCCAGCCTATGGACTTTGGGAAAAGGCATTTCTATCCCAAGAAAAGGAGAATGTTTTCATATGTACCCCCTTCTCCTCACATTGGCTGAGACAGGGGTCAACCTGAATGGGACAGGACCAAAAAAAGCAGCACTGAAGACAGCTGCTGAGCTCCTACTTCAGGTCCCCTTGATTACCCAGGCAGCCTTGCCATATTTAGACAAGGGGAAAAAAAACCACATGAATTCTCTAACAGACTGATGTGAAGTCACTGGACAGGCAGATGAGTACCAAATATGGTAGCTAAGCTCTCCTGCTTGCAACAGACACAGAGAAGGAACATTGTAGCCTCAACCTCAAGCTAGTACTGCTCAAACCACAAGCCAACTAGTAAGCAATCAATCGAAGGGCATTAGTGTTAACGACCCGACATCCAGGGCCCAGTCCATCTGCCCAGCCATACAGCCGTACAGTCACTTGGCTCTTTTTCCTTTCCCCTGGGGCAGCTGTGTAGGAGCCAGGGCAATGCAATGGAAACAGCTCTGGGCTGAGAGTCAGGACACCTGGTTTCCAGCCCCTGGCCCCACTACAAACTTGGAAGGGACCTTGGGCACTTGGGCTTGCCCCAAACAGCAGGGAGGTATAGGGTAGGGCAGGCTAAATGGTTTAAGGAACCTTCCAACAACACATCTCTGAAATGAAAAATCATCACTCTACCCCTGGAGAAACTCCCAGAGGAGCCTGGGACCCCTTTTGGAAGCACAGGCTTAACAGGTTCCACAGGAATGATAATTCAAAGACCCATCTTCATCAACATGGACATCCTCCCATAAATGTGGATCAAGGCTGAGCCATACCTCAGGAAATTGTCATGAGTTGTTGTGGCAACCATCTCCATTCTACAGATTAGAAAACTAAGTTTTTCCTTATATCAAACCAGAATCTGCTGCTTTGCAACTTGGCCCAACTGATGCCCTCTGAAGGAATTGGGGGAAGCCACAGCCCTGAATTCTTGAAGATGCCTATCATCTTCTCCATAAGTCTTCTCTTCTCCGATAAACAATCCCGACCTCTTTGACCAATCCTCATAAGACAGGGCCTCAGGGCTTAGCCTTTATCATACTGGCTGCTCTCCCTTAGATACCCTCCAACATATCTTTCCCAAAATTGAACACGATGCATTAGATGGAGTTTGGCAGTCAGAACTAGAACCTCTACAATTCAGAACTGGAGCCCAAGATCACAGGAGATTTTCTGTCTCCCCACCACCACACATTGTTGATATATATTGAGTTTATGGTGCTCTAAAACCCCTAGACCTTCATCAGCAGAACTACTGGCAGACAATACCTCCCCCATTTTATACTTGTGAGGTCGATTATTCCAACCCAAATATGACACTTTACATTGGTCTCTATTAAAGATCATTTTAAGGGACTCAAAGCATAGAATGGGACCCACATTTCTGGACAAGGCCAATGCGGGAGTTTGATTTGCCTGAATATGAATGTTTGTTACAAGAATGTCTGCCTTCTCAGTGAGAGGGTGGGAGAAAAATCTACTTTTGTCAACTGAAAAAAAGAAAATAAAAAATTTAAAAACATTTCATCTTTGGCCCAGATTCTATCTAGCCTGCTGGGATCTTTGGGGCTCCAGATATTAGCTATCCTTCTCTCCCTGGGTTTCTGTCATCTGAGAATTTGATAAGCATGCCATCAATGCCTTTATCCAAGTCACTGAAAAAAGGTTAATTAGCCTAGATCAGGCACAGATCCCTAAGGCACTTCACTAGATACTTGTGATCATTAAGAACTTCTTTAGGTCTGGCCATTCAACTAGCCCTGAATTTCCCTAACCTAACTTGACTAGATCACATCTTTTCAGCTTTTAGAGAAAACATGGAGGATAATAACATGAGACTCTATCAATGGTTTTGCTAGAATTTGTAGCATTCTTCTCATTTGGTTTCATTGTTCAAAAGAGAAAAGAGATGAGTGATATGACCTGTTTTTGACAACATCATGATGACCCTTTGGGATCACTGCTTCCTTTCTTTTTCTTCCTTTCTCTTCCCTTCCCTTCCCTTTCCTCCTCCTCCTCCTCCATCCTTGTTTCCCTATCTCACTCAAGCTAGAAGTCCAACAGCCATAATGAACCCAATCCCATTGCCAATCAGCAACAAGGCCTTTACCAGTGACTGTTTCCCAATGTGAATCTGTTCATTCCTCAATTCCTGGGGATCAGCACACTGGTGTCGGACCTAGTACAAACACCAGAACCATTTCAGCACCATTGTAGCTCAGAACTCCTGTACTGCAATGATCCACCAGTCTCTGCCTCCTCAGCAGCAAGGGGCTACAGGTGTACATCACAACACCTAGCTCTCCTTTTTCTAAACATGAACTAACTCTTCAATAAGACAAACTAAAACCTTTTCTTAAACCCTTACTTTCTGTCCTGGTAACAAGTCTAAGACAGAAGGACAAGGGTTAGACAAATAAGGTTAAACGACTTGCCCAGGGTCACAGGATCACACAGCTAGGAAGTGTCAGAGGCCAGATTTGAATCCAGGTCTTCCTAATTCCAGGCCTAGCACCTTATCCACTGTGCTACCCAGTTGTCCCAACATTCTTAAAATCCTACCGCTCAATCACAGTCAAGTTAGAGTCCCTTGATTTGCACTCTACTTTCTTCCCTTTTAAGAAAATTGGGACATTTACCCTTCTTTAGGGTTTTGGCATTTCTGTGACTTTCCATGACCTTCACATACACCATTTCTTTCAGTACTTGGGGGCCTTCCTTTTAATGACTTCACCTGGGCCTGGTGACATGAACTTATCAAGGGCAGCTAATGGTTCTCTTATTATCTCCTTATTTGCCAACCTTGGGAACCAACTTCCTACTAGCCTCTTTGGCTCTATTCTAACTAGTGCAAAGATTATTCTCCTTGGCAGAGAAAACAGAGGCAAAATAACAACTGAGCAGCCCTGCCTTCTCTTTGGAATCAATTATTATCATCCCATACATGCTAAGCAACAGTCCTAGTCATACTCTAATCTTCATCTTTTCTCCAATACAGCTTCAAATACTCCCTCCTCTTGGTTATCTTGAGCTTTCCTTTCAGCTCATTCTGAGTTCTTGAGGTAACACTATTCTCACAGGCCTGGACCACTTGTTTGTACTCATCCTTCCTTAAATGCTCCTGTTTCCACCCTCTGTTCAAGTCTTAAAAATCTAAGCTGCTTGATGAGTACCCCATGTATCCACATTGACCCCTTTAGATACCATCTCCCTTTTCCTACTTAGAGCAATTTCTTTTTGAGTCTTCAGGATTTCATTCTTGAGAGCCTTCCATCCCTCCTCAGTTGAATTTACCTACAATATTTTTGTCCATAGGATCCTAAACCATCCTTTCTCTGAACTCTCTTCTCACACAAATTCTAAAAAAGAGCGGTCACTTCCCCTCAAGGTTCCTATTATTTCCACTCCACTCACCAGTTCCTCTTTGTTGGCTAGAATCAGATCCAGAAAAGAAGTTCCTCCAGTTGCTTCCTTTACCTTTTGAAGGATGGAATTATAATTAAAGAAAGTCAGGAAGTATTAGCCGTTCTGCTTTTGGCAGATAGCTAAAGTCTTCCATCATGACTGTGTCATGCCTTTGGGCCAACCTGCCAACCAAGAGGCAGTAAGCATAGAGGAAAAAGCACTGGACTTGGAATCAGGAAGATCTAAGTTCAAATCTTGCCCCCAACATTTACTATTTGTGTGATTCTGGACAAGTCACTTAACCTTTATCAGCCTCAGTTTCCTCATCTGCAAAATGAAGATAATAGAAGCCCTATCTCCTATGGATTTTGTGGGGATCAGATGAGACAGTGGTCATAAAGCACACTACAAACCTGAAGGTGTTATATAAACATAAGTAGTTGTTATTCTCTGTTTCATCATATCTTCATCTGGGCCTTTTTTTCCACTCTCATACAGGTTGTCTCCCCCAAGTCAGTGTGCAAGCTCCTTGAAATCAAGGACTAACTTGTTTTTTCTGTTTGTATCACCTACCCTTAGTGTAGAGCTTGGTGCATAAGACATCATAAATGCTTTCTCCATCCACTCACTCAGACCAGGTGGTCTGGAGTATATTCTAATGACACTATCACTTCTGTTTCAAATGCTGTC
>NW_025341118.1:0-4130 GCF_016433145.1 Gracilinanus agilis | reverse complement strand
ATATATACATTTATATAGCATATATTTAAATATATGTGTATTTGTAGATAAAATGTTTGCATATTTATTTGAAATGTATATATTTATTTTATTATATTTATTTAATATTAATATATTTCTACAATACATATGTTTTTAATATGTACACTTATATAAAGTTACAGTTTATATATATTTATAGGATTAGTATAAGGAGTTTTGAATCCAGTCAATAATATCTTATTTTCAGGGCAGCTAGATGACTCAGTGGAGAGAGCACCAGGCTTAGAGACGGGAGGTCCTCGATTCAAATGTTGCCTCAGACTCTTCCTAGCTATGTGATCCTGGGCAAGACAGTTAACCCTAATTGTTTAGCCCTTACCACTCTTTTGCCTTGGGACCAATACTTAATATTGATTTTAAGACCAAAGGCAAGTATTTAAAATAATGATAATTTAAAAGATTGCATGCCCTTTGATCCAGCTATACCACTACTGGGTTTGTACCCCAAAGAGATTTTTTAAAAGTGTTTGAATGAAAATATTTATAGCTACACTTTTTGTGGTGGCAAAAAAAATTGGAAAATGAGAGTGTGTACCCTGGCTGGACAAATTGTAGTGGATGATGATGATGGAATACTATTGTGCTGAAAGGAATGACGAACTGGAGGATTTCTATATGACCTGGAAAGACCTCCATGAACTGATTCAGAGTGAAATGAGCAGAACCAGGAGAACATTGTACACAGAAAGTAAAACATTGTGGAATGATCAAATGTAATAGACTCTGCCACTAATAGCAATGCAATGATCAAGAACGATCCCAGGGAACTTTTGAAAAAGAATGCTATCTACATCTAGAGAAAGAACTATGGGACCAGAAATGCAGAAGAAGAATATATGATTTATGACTTGGTTATATGGGTATATGATTTGGGGTTGTGGTTTTTAAAAGATTACTCTTATACAAATATAAATAATATAGAAATAGGTTTTGAGTAATAAAACATGTATAAACTAGTGGAATTGCTTGTCAGCTCTGGGAGTGGTGAGGGAAGAGAGAAGGGAAAGACATATATCATGTAACTGTGGAAAATATTCTTTTTTATCACTTGAACCCTATTTCCATTATTCCTTTTTGTAATAGAGTAATCTTTTAAAACCAAAACTCCAAATCATATGCCCATGCAAATAAGCGATAAATCATATGCTTTTCTTCTGTGTTTCTACTCCCACAGTTCTTTCTCTCAATGTGGATAGCATTCTTTCTCATAAGTCCCTCAGGGTAGTCCTGGATCATTGCATTGCTTATTAGTAAAAAAGTCTGTTACATTTGATCATTGCACAATATGTCACTTTCTGTGTATAATATTCTTCTAGTTCAGCTTTATTTGCTCCATATCAGTTCATTTAGGTCTTTCCAGTTCACATAGAAATCCTCCAGTTCGTCATTCCTTTCAACACAATAATATTCCATCACTATCATTTGCCACAATTTGTTCAGCTATTCCCCAACTGAGGGACACTCCCTCAATTTCCAATTTTTTGTCACCACAAAGAACACAGCTATAAATATTTTTGTACAACTCTTTTTTATCATCTCTTTGGGGTACAAATCTAGTAGTAGTATAGATGGATCAAAGAGCAGGCAATCTTTTAAAGCCCTTTGGGCATAATTCATAGAAAAATAGTCTAAAAAATAAATTAAATAACATGGGGAAAAAAACAAAGTAAAATAATGTCATACTTTCTTTAATTCAACTTAACACAGTCCCTGACCCATAATAAGTGGCCATCATATATAATGGCCTCTTAAGTGCTAATTGACTTCCTTTGACTTGAGCTTAATATTAAAAAATAGAACAAAGGATGTTATTTCATACTTGCTACCTTTGTGACAAGGGGCCAAATGAGTTAACTTTTATAAGCATCACTTTCCTCATCTGTAAGATGAGGATAATAATTCTTATACTGCTAATTCTAGTACATACAAAGCAGATAAAGTGTACCTTTGGGGGGAAAGAGAAGGCACTAGCAACTAGGTCACCAGGAAAGGCTATCTGTCTAAGGGGAACTGAGTCTTCAAGGAAACTCAAGGTTTCCAAGGGGGGATGGGAATGAAATATATTCCAGACATGGAAGAGAGCTAGGAAAAAGGTTAGGTGAAACATCAAGAGTGTTAAACCTGGAGTCATGAAGATGTAGATTTGAATCTAATCTTATACACATTAGCTGTGTGACCTTGGACAAGTCACTTTACTTCTATTTGCCTCAGTTTCTATGTCTTTAAAATGTGCCTATCTCCCAGGGTTTCTGTGAGGATCAAATAATAAAATATTTGTAAAGTCTTTTGCAGACCTTAAAGCACTATCTAAATGCTAGGTATTAACATTAGAGGACATTCTAGACACTGCTAAATTTAGTAAACATATTTTCAAGGAAGTATTAACAGGACTTAGTTAATGTCTGTAGTTAGGTTGAAGTTTTTTTATGTTGACTGTTAAGAAATATTTTGGGAGGGACAGGTAGGTGGTTCAGAGCACCAGGCCTGCAGATGGGAAATTCTTGGTTCAGATGCGATACTTCCTAGTTGTGTGACCGTGGGCAAGTCACTTAACCCCCATTGCCTAGCCCTAACCACTCTTCTGCCTTGGAACCAATACTTAGTATTAATTCTAATACAGAAGGTAAGGGATTTAAAAAAAGATCCAGTAAAGAAGTAGTAATCAATAATATAAGGCAGCTAGATGGTAGAGTGGATAAAGCACCAGCCCTACAATCAGGAAGATCTGAGTTCAAATCCAGCCTTAGACACTCACCAGCTGTGATCCTGGGCAAGTCACTTAACTCCTATTTGCCTCGCTTTCTCATCTGTTAAATGGGGACATCCTGGAAGAGGAAATGGCCAACTGCTCCAGTATCTTTGCCAAGAAAACCCCAAAGATAAGTCCACAAAGTCATGAAGAATTAGACACAATGGAACAATAACAATAAGCAATAATATAACTCAATATGTCGTGTCATTTCTAAATAAGGAAATTATATGCTCCATAGACAGAGAATTTTTTTAAGATTACTTAATATGAACATATCAGCAATAATTCCCCCATGCCTGAAACATGGAATTCTCAGTTATAACTCTTTCTTGATGTAGGTGCTTTTTAATAGGAGATTCCCCCCCCCCCCCAATTAACACGAAGAGAGTTTTTCCCTTAAGCATCCGTTTTTATTCCTTAAAAGGAAGCATCCCACCAGGTTTGGAAATGTGTGTGTTTGAGCTGGTATCCTTTATCTAACCTGATTTTGAAAATGTCATCCAGATTGTGGTCATGTCACCAAGAGCAGAATCATCACATCGAATGACCTCTAGCTACTTAATAATTTGAAAAAGCAGTTCTTTGTGTTTTATAGTCCTCCAACCTAATGCCTGACTCATAACAGAAAAATGTGAAACATTTCCAATGATGTAGGTGTACATAGGGACCCAGGATTGTGAACAGCTGTTAACAATATCCCCTCCCTCCCTTCCTCCTTCCCTCCCTCCACATAACACAGCCACCCCTTATTGACATTTTAAATAGATTTTTTAATGGAATTGCAGCAATAGCAACCCCAGTGTTCTGCTTAAAAATTTGGTTCTCTTGTTCTTGCAATAGTTCTTGCTTCTCCATGGTACTTTGGCGTGAGTTAACAGGATAGGTCATTTTGTTTTGTTTTGTTTTTGACAGAGGTAGACTGGTTCTTATGCTGAACTCCCCAGTTCCTTTCAACACTCCTGTAGACAATGTTTCTGCCTTCATATACAATGTCTACAGAAGTCTTTTTTTCCCTGTGCATAGTCTATTCTTCAGGCTAAAGCCCATGTACTTTGAAAAACCAAAGAGATGTAGCTAATTGTAAAATTCTATAGCAGAGAATTTCAAGGGCATCTCATTCTGGAATATTGTTTGAAATATTTTTTAATGGGTGATTGTTGGAGATTTTGAAAACTGTTGTTGTTATATAGGGATTTCCATCATGGTGGTACTTGTAATGGAGCAGGGAGTGTCACGACTTATCATCCAAGAGAAGAAAATGGGGTAGAGAGTTTTAAAAATACTTTGATTCCCCTCTATCTGTGTTTCAAGTTGGAATTGTTGACAACCGGGGTGG
>NW_025341117.1:0-11433 GCF_016433145.1 Gracilinanus agilis | reverse complement strand
CTCTCTCTCTCTCTCTCTCTCTCTCTCTCTCTCTCTCTCTGTCTCTCCCTCTGTATAAATATGAGTGTATATTTAAAACACCACAAAACCAAACAAAACATTTATTTGTCTTTACTATCTCCTCTAACAACATGCTCTTTCTAATTCTCTCCTTCTTTTCTCTATTAGATTTAAAATTTTTTAGGATAACTTATTTTTAATATACATAATTTTCAACATACATTTTCCAAAATTATAAAATCCAAATTGTCCCCTTTCCTCCCTTTCCTCCCCCCTCTTGAAGATGGTAAGCAATACATACTTCCATGTCGGTCATTGTTGTAAGAGAATACTCATATAAAGCCAAAACTCAAAAATAAAATCATGAATAACCTAATGTGAAAAATAGTATACTTTGAACTGCATTCCAACTCCAACTCTATTAGATTTTATTTTATCTTTTAAATTTTATTTTTATTTAAAAATATTTTCCATTTTTCCATATTTATTTTTCTTTACCTCCCCTCTTCCCTCCCCTCCTCCCAGATTCAATAAGCATTTCCACTGGATTATACAAATGTTATCTCTTATATCTGTTTCCATATTATTCATTTTTTGCAATAGAGCAATCTTTCAAAACCAAAAACTCCAATCATATTTTCATATAAACAAATGATGTCATTTGTTTTTCTTTTGTGTTTCTACTCACACAGTTCTTTCTCTTGATGTGGACAGCATTCTTTGTCATAAGTCTCTTGGGGTTGTCTTGTAGTAGCAGTGTTCATTACATTGGATTGTTTCACAATGTTTCACTTTCTGTGTATAATTTTTTCATGGTTCTGCTCATTTCACTCTGTATCCGTTCCTGGAGGCTCTTCCAATTCATTTAGAAATCCTCCAGTTCATCATTCCTTACAGCAAAGTAGCATTCCACCACCATCATATACCAAAATTTGTTCAGTCATTCCCTAATCAATAGACATCCCCTCCTTTTCCAAATTTTTGCCACTACAAAGAGCGAGGCTATGAATATTTTTGTACAAATATTTTTCATTATTATCTCTTGAGAGCACAAACCTAGTAGTGGTATTGTTGTTTCAAAGTTTATAAATTCTTCTAAAGTCCTTTAGGCATAGTTCCAAATTGCCTTCCAGAATGGTTGGATAAATTTACAACTCCACTAGCAGTGTATTAATGTCCCAATTTTGCCACTTCCCCTCCAACATTTATTATTTTCCTTCACTGTCATATTGACCAATTTGCTAGATGTGAGGTGGTACCTCAGCATTGTTTTGAATTGCATTTTTCTAATCAGACAGGATTTAGAACACTTTTTCATGTAACTATCAATAGTTTTTTCTTCATCTGAAAACTGCTTATTTATGTCCCTTGATCTATAAATTTTAGAAACTTTTGGTAAATACTTTCTCATCTCTTGCTCTCTTCCTAACTCTCTTGCTTTCTCCAAGTTATTGAAGTTGGTCTCAGAGATCACCAATAATATTTTATTTGACAAATTCAGTAGCTTTTAGTGATTCTCATTATCCTGTTCCTCTCAACAACACTTTATCATTCATTCATTAATTTTTGTTTTTCTTTCTCTTCTGACCTCTATTGGGACTACTTAATTTCTTTTCCCAGTAATGACTCTTTATCCTCCTGATTACTATCCACATTCAGCAAAGTAGATATATAACTCCTCCCATTTTGCAAATTGCCTCAGGAAACTTGATAAACTTTTATGCAGATAACACCCACATTTTTATTTCTTTCATTGCCCTATCTTTCAAGGTATAGTCCTATCCATGTTGTCCCCAAAGTCTTAGTTCAGATTTCATTTATGAAGATCTATGTAAGAAGAAATTTAATTAAGTAGCTTTTTATCATTTATAATGATTCCTCCATAATATTTTGATAAGCTGTAACTGTGCAATTTAAATTAGATATTAAAGAAATAGTATTAAAAGCTTCTGCAATTATGAAGTAGCTTGTACACATTTCCTTTTTTCTCCTTTCCATGTACTCTAGAGCAGTAATGAAGAACATTTTAGATCTTTTTAGTGAACCCATGCTATGCCCTAACCACCACCCCAGACTGTGTGCCATGCCCTGCTCCCACACTACCTATAGTGCTCCAACCGCCTCCATTTTGGGCTGGGCTGCTGACCCTGCTGAATACCACAGCTATGGTGGAGGGAAGCTCAAGTGCCCCTCCTCCTGCATTTGGGGACAGGACCAGGATCCCAGCCATGAAATTAGGACCAAGCTCTACCTGGAATGTGGAGAGAGGCTTGGATGTCCCACCCCCTGCATTTGGAACTGGGCATGCCCACAGAGATATTTCTGTGTGCCATCTTTGGCACACATGAAATAGGTTCACCACTGCTCTAGAGGATGTGACCAATAGAAATTGAACCTGAAGTCATGCAGTGTGATAACCAAGTGACCTGAGAAGAGAAAGGAAATAAGGGGGGACAGCCCAATTTTAACCCCTCTTATTGTAATTTCTTAACTATTTCAGCAAAATGTTCCCAAACTCACTGTAGGAACATGTTCTGAATATTTTCCCTGTTAATAGCCTTTGTTAAGCAATTTCTCAAAGCCTAAGTATCACTTGTTATCTGGTCATCAGATGCCTCATACCACAGCCTGGGCAAGGTGTGAAGACCTGTTTTTCTGTATTTTGTAATCACAAATTTAAGTTTGATCTTTGCCTCAGGATATTGGCCTTTTTTTAATATCTTTCAGTTGGCACCTGTTTAATTAGGATCTGCTCCCCAGAACTCTAACTCCCAGCATCCCACTTTTGTTCTCACATTATATCCTTATGTTTTTTAGATAAAGTTTGTGTGTGACTCTGCCCCTCTCTCTCTTCTTCCTTGATTGCACTACAAAAGCAGGATTTATGCCAGGCAGGATAATTAACACATGTGGGTTTACTTTTTGTCAGATAATTAGGTTTGAATTTCTATTTCTTTTAGTTTTATTTTCTTTCTACTTCAAGTGATTATCAATAAACGTTATAAAATATAATACTTGGAGTTATTAATATTGATTTAAATCTTACACACCCTAGATAAAACAAAAGAAATGTCTGGACAAATGAAGTCCCTAAAGAAAACTTTCTCAGGGACACCCAGGAACTCTTTCATTCATTTATTTATTTATTTATTTTGGGGCATGAATTCTGACTCATCTGCACCAAAAGATCTAATCCACCCTGAGCTGATGTAAGCCTCATTTCTTAAGGAATGATTTGTTCATAGGCTATTTTGTGTTGTCTTATGATAGTCCTTTCATTGTCTTTTGTTGTCCTATGTTACTATCCTTTTCTCTACAATGTTTTAATTTTGTTTTCTTTATTGAGACATGTGCATGAGTGGGTCAATGGACCAATCAGAGTTTCTTTAAATTTTGTTAAGTTCTAAGTTTAGAGGTGACCATCTGGCCAGTAGGTATTTGCTCATAGAGGAAAAAACAAAAGCAATTCATTTAATCACATGCAGGTTGAGAAAAGAAAAATTTATCATTGTACCTGCTTACTGTCATTCTATCTTTTCTTCTTAGCAAAGAGTTCAAGGCTACTATCATCTTGGTAGGGACCTGTCTTCAAGATAGGAAGGAATATCTTTGCTAAGAGAAATTTGTGTTAAAATAAAGTTTTTGCCTTTCTTAGTGGGAGGCCAGCTTGTGTGGACTTTTCCTAAGTATGTTAATTGTTTGTTATTCATTCATGAGCTCTAGAAGTAATTTGCCTTTGAAGGAAAATTTTTTAAGTTGTTCTCTTTATAAAATTGTTTAAGTACCGCAAAAGAAGTCTTTCAAATTTCACAGTGATTTTAAATAAACCAATTAATTAGAAAATTGAGTAGAACCAAACAATAGAATCTGTAGGTACTATGTTTAAGAATTTTGTATCTACCAGCTATTAATATTTTCAAAGGATTAGCCTTACTTAGGGAAAAAATCTGTTAGGGACTTAGATTTTTGATGCTATAGAATTAGAGTTCAAAATTGGTATCTATGTTGGCAAACTTATGGTACACATGTTAGAGGTGGCTGCTCTCTCCTCTCCCCACAACTGAAGACATTTATCACATGGCCCACCCTTCTGCCTAGAAGCCCAATAGAAACACTTCCTCCCTCCCTTGTCTGGGATAAGGCAGGGCTCACATGTAGTCTGAGGGTTGCAGTTTGGGCACTCAGTTTCTATGGTCTCCAAAAGGTTTGCCATCACTGGGCTATATAGTAGGAAAATTTAAAAAAAGTGTTAAAAATGTTAAAAAGGCTAGATTAGCCTTTTGATTCAGTACTATTGTAAATACATTGTATATAAACTTCTAAATAAGTGTTATATAAATAAGTATCATAGAGAACAGGAAAGAAGCCAGAAAGAAACAGGCAACTGAGCTGGGAAGCCTGCAATAATATCATGAAGAGAGGAAACAATTGTGTTGGTCACAACTAAGGTAGGAAGGAGAAATAAGATCTTGAGCAGTCTTATTTGAAATACCTTGTTCCACATAGGCTACAGATCCCAGAGCTCCATTTTCTTATTCAACCTCTCCTATCTAGGAAATGACAGAGCTCATGTTAAAAGGAAGTCTCTGTATGTCTAAAGCAAAGAAATAAAATTCTATAAACAGTTTACCCCCAAAAGAAAAATAAGGTAGACAAAATTGAATGGCATCCTTAAGCTCAGTGTTTTCATGCAAAATGATGTACTTCTGTCAAAATCTTCAATTTTTTATCTACTTTGCATGTTTCTTCTAAGAGAGATTCAGAGAAAGTAATGACAGAAGAGTCAGAAAGCATCAGTAATAGTGAAACAACTGAAATAAGTGAAAGGGATATTCTAATTTAATCTATTATTCCTCTTTGTATCAGTCTGCTTTTTTTTTTTTTAATGGGTGTGTTATTCATTAGTCCTAGTCTATGCCTTGGTCTGATCAACCATGAGGAAAAAAATAAAAGTTTTTTTCTTTTTCAAATCACAATAATATTCATAATCATAATATCTGTTTATGTCCTCTTACCTCTTTCTCAATAGTGGCCACATTGAAAAAGACTAGAAACAAAGGACAGACATTAAATTAAAAATGAATGAGAAACTATTTATACAGAAAAGAGAAATACTTTATTTCTCAATTAGGTTTTTTAAACTGTATTTGATTCAAATGCAAAATAAGTGTATATTTTGTTTTTATTGTAATAAATCTTAATTCTAATTTTTTATTTGTGCTAAATTTGTAAAAATTTTAGGTTCTGAACATAGGAATCATAATTTAATATTTGCCAAATGTCTCTCCATCAGATTTTACAGTGTTACAGATTCCTTTATGTATTGTTGTTAATTATATGTTTCAATAATCTCATTTTCTTTAATAATCTTAGATTTGGTAAATATTAAACATATTATTATAATTCTGAGATTATTTTAAGGGATTTGCTTCTAAGTTCATGAGAAATGCTTCAAAATTATTACAAAAGTACTTCCCCATATCCCTGACCATAATTTATTAACTTAGATTAATTAGATGTTATTTGGTCCCAACTAACTGCTATTGACCTCTAACTTGATACCTTTCTAAAGGAGTAAATCTATTGTGATAATCTAATCTCTTTGTGCATTTTGAATGTTCAAGCAAATTATGATGTTAGTAAATTATAAAACATTAACTGAAATGCAAACTCTATCAATATTGTATTATTGAAAATAATTAATAGAGCTTGAATTTGTTAAACATTTCATTAATGGTTTGAATTTAAGAAAAAGTGAATTAGAATTTGGAATTCTAATTAAATTTAGAAAAAGTGAATTTTCAGAGTAATGTCCAAAAATGATACCTTCTTACAATCTTGTCAGAGTTAATTTTTTTAAATGTATTAAGAAATTGAGACTGAAATCAGTCTTCTATTTCATGGTACTATCCAAAAACTAAATCTTTTTACAGAAATATTACTCTGAAAACTCCTCATGATCCTCTTGTTATTTTAATCAAGAAAATAATAATTGTCTGTGAAGTTCCTTAGAACTTCCTTAAAATATTCAATTATAAGATCCTGTTAGCTCCTGCTTGCAAAGTTGTGAAATTATAAAGTCTTGCAATTTGAGAAACTTAAGCCTTCCCAATTACCATATATGACTTTGTGATTTAAGATTAAAATTTCATCTGTGGAATTTTGCTCTTCCCTCCTCAAGAGTTTTTTTTTAATATCATAATCTCATATGTTATCTAATAATTATCTCTCAAAATAACCTTTACTTACTTCTAACTTCCTTTTACCAAAGCCATAATCTTTATTTTCTTATCCCTGGGTATGATGGTTTTTGGTTAAATTTCAGGTCTCTAATCATCATTTTTGGATCACCAATATACTCAAATTTTTGTTCTGATGTTATTTAGAAGTAACTTTTTTTCTGTTAATTATCTTTGGACTTGAGGGACTTCTTTTGAATTATATTTTACAAAGTCCCTGGAACTATTACAAAATTTTTCTATTAGCCTAACCATAATTGCTACAATATGCTTCTATTTATTCTTTTATTGTAAACACACACTTTGCTACTCTGATAAATGGGGAAAATGAGTCTGATCATATAAAGGGATTAAAATGAAAATTTATTAATATATACCATGAATAGGAAAATCAGATAGAGAAAAGATCAAAACTGTATTTTTGAAAGATTAGGAATGAATAATTTAAAAAAAAATTAATTGAAAGGTGACATCTTTGAAACTCCTATAATTTTTTCCATATACAGATTTTAAATGTATGCTGTATTCTAGTTTACCTGCACAAATAAGTCTCTTGTTTTATATTGTGAGGCATACTTTTTGCCACTGAGTTTTAATTGAATAAATTGGATGAATGAATTAAAATACAGAAATCTTTAGATCTAACCTAAAAAAAACATAATGTAGACTATAATATTTAAAATGTTTTCAGAAATTTTTCATGAATATTTTTCATCCTGGTAAAATGAAATTAACTGGGTTTTCCTTATTTTCTAAAAGTAATCTCTAATTTGAATCCCTTCTTAGTAAAGTAATGAGTATCCCGATCAGAGAATAGATTGACACCATAAATCTACATAACTACAACCTTTAAAGTAAAAATTGATTGCCTTATTTCTTTAATGGGACAACAATAATTGTTCACTCATTTTTCTCTCTCTGGGTCTCTTTGGAACTTCTTCAAATGCCTGGACTGAAATTTTTTCAAGCCCATCTTTACAGAAGTGAATTTTTAAGAAACTTAAATTGAGAAACTAGGATGTCTCTCACACTTGAGTATCATAATTATTTGCTTAAATCTTAGATTCCCTTTTATTTAGAGCATTATTTAATCTATACACACACACACACACACACACACACACACACACACACACACACACACACCACCATGATTTGGTTTTCTCAAATAAGGCCATCAGATTTGAGTCAGACTGCCACACTCTGTCATTCCTTTACCTCACTCTAATCTCTGCCTGAGATATAAGAGTTTATCTATAACTCCTCTTTTCCCTCTTATCCAACAAACTCTAATTTTTGTTAGTCCATATTTTTGATAAATCATTCTACTTATAATTTTTCTTTCCTAAAAGAGTTTATTTCCCTCATTAAAATACCTATAGGCTCCTGTCATATGTCTCTTACCTTCTCTCTACCCTTTTTTACCATCCCCTGTCCAGTAAAGAACAGTGCGATAGAAGCCATGTTACAAAATTTTCTTTCTAGTTTTTCTTTCTTTGATAACTAATTTTTCTTTAATTTGTATCTTTGGAATTTCCTATTTGTTTTGCTGACAGCTCTACCTTTAGTTTCTTTTCTAATATCTTTTAATTCCTTCTTTTATTCTCCTAATAGAAAGAACCCTCCCCTAGCAGCAATACCTGCTTTCTTTATTCAAGTTTGATATCTCTATGAAGTTCAATGATGTTAGTGCCTCTGTATCTATTATGGACTAGGTGAACTATTAAATTTGAAACTTTTGAAATTTTAAATGTCTTAATTGAGATTTAGTCATGCCTTCAAAGTGATGGTCTTCTCTCTGCTTTGCTGACCTCAATTTTAACTTCACTCAGAAACCTAACCACCTTCCCTGAATGCTCAGTCAATGATTACAGTAACAGTTAAAGAAACCCAACTTGTGGATGCCCTCTGTTAATTCACTATGATTTTTTTAAATGAAATTGAAATTTTTCTTAAAAAAATTTTTCTTAACACAAGTGAACAAATTCTTCACTCACAATAGGATTCAATTCATGTTTTCTCTTTTTGCTATTCTGGCCATTGAAAAAGACTGCTCTAATAACTTTGGGCATTTTCAGAAGTAATCTTTGCTTCCTACACTTGGCCTCCGAGATAGTTACAAACTCCTCTGTCTAAGGACATAGGCAGAAGGGAGTGGAATCCAGAGCATCTGTCATCCATGCAAGACTAAACTCCTCAAACTTTTGACCAGAGAAGTAAGGGACTTTGTTCTACAAACGTGACCATTTTTAACATAATATATGAAACTGTTGAGAGATCTCTCCTTTTAACATTTTATGACTCTAAGCTATCCAATGAATCATCATCACGCCTTATAAAGAGCCACACTTTTAGTACCAGTCACTACTTGGAGAATTTTGCAGATAAATTTCCTCTGCTGGCCATCCCTTCTACTCTGGACCACCAAGAGCAACAACCTCCTTACTTCCTCCAGCTCAGCTTCAACTGTTGTTGGTCTCTCACAGCAGTTGCTGCCTATTCATAGGAAGGCTAACATCATGCATAGTGTCTATGGCTTAGAAGAGAGCTTGCCAGGGTCAAATTAATACATGTGTAAAATTGATAATCGTGTATATTTATCTGACATTTGCAATCCTACAATGTAAATTCATATCATCCCAGATTTTTAACCATTTTCCAATATCTAGATAGCTTTTGAAATATTGTAATCCCCTTACATTTTTAAAGGTGTCTGACTTTCTTCCTCGGTTTACATTTATGCTACAAAGGGGGGATAGCTTTCCCACTGATGGTTTTGTAAATCTTTGCCTATAAAAATGTGTTACATTTGACTGTAATGAGTTTACCTTTTTCTCTCTTCTTCCACTTTGATTGCCATCTATGTGCCTCAGTAGGGAAATGCCCCTTCTGGACCTTGTGTCACCCATAAAGGAATGTGCTCTATTCATTGACTATTGACCCATCATTAAACATGTCAAACTTTAGCACCACGAGCGGATTGTAAAAATGAATTTAATTAAATAGCTCTTATAATCTTATAATGATTCTTCTATAATAGTTTAATAAGCTACACTCCTGTGATTTAAATAAGATGTAATCGAAATAGGAATAGTACTAAAAAGCCTTTGCAATTATGAAAGAGCTTGTACACATCCCCTTTTTTCCCCTTTCCATATGCTCTAGAGGGTGTGACAAGAGGAAACTTGGCCTAAAGCCATGTAGTATCATAACCAAGTGACCTGAGAAGAGAAAGGAAACAAATGGGGGGACAACTCAGTTATAATCCTTCTTATTATCACATTAACTATTTCAGCAAAATTTTCCCAAACTCACTTTAGGAACATGTTCTGAATTTTCTCCCTGTTAATTACCTCTGTTAAGCAATTTCCCAAAACCTATATAACCCTTGTTATCTGGACATCAGATCCCTCATGCCCCAGTCTGGGGATGGTGTACAGACATCTGACTTCTGTATTTTGTACCCACAAAATAGAGTCAGATCCTTGGCTTAGGATGTTGACCCAGTTCTTTTCATTTCTTTCACCTAAAACTGCAATAAGACTTTGGGGATGCCCTGCATTTCTTACTGAACAAATAATATATATTCCTCTATTACTTTAAACCTTAGCCTAGCTTGAAACCTTTGAATTATCTTAGGCCCTTTCTCACCACCCTTTCTCAATGTCAGTGTCTCCAAGTTTTATCGATTGTCATTTTATAACCCTATGGTTGTAGGTTTTCTTTTCTATCTCTACTGCAACCCACCTTGGTCAGGACATTGTCATTTTAATGGCGTTCGTGCTCACTCATCTTTCTGCTTCTCTTCTCTCCTTTCTGCAATTCTTTCTTTACACTTCCACAAAATTCATCTAATGAAAATATCATGTTTATCATATCATTCCTCCATTGATAAAATCTTTAATAATTCCTTCTCCTTTCCCTGTAGAATAGAGTGCATATCCCATCTTGCCATTTAAGACTCTCAATAATATTTGCCTTATTTTCCTTTCCAAATTAATTTCACATTATTGTGCAAATATTTATCCTAAGCAGAGTAATTTATTCATTTTCCTCTTAATATCCCTTGCTTATTCATGCTTTTGTGAGTTTACTTATGTTGCTTCCCTCACCTGGGGCTAGAGGGTCCTTTCTTCTCTATGTGTTCAAATCCTTTCTGGCTTACAAGGTTCCACTCAATAGCTACCTTCTCCATTAAGCTTTCTTCAGCTATACCTGCTTTGGCAGATCTGCCAATAAATTCCAACATAACCTACATTATAAATGGACTTAGCAATTAATCATACATTTAATAATATATATTACAGTCCTATGTGTATATCCCATGACTCCCTAGTAAAATTGCATCTCCAAGAGAGAAGTCTACTTTTCTTTGGAGCATGTCAGTGATCAAAATAATATTTTTGCTCAAATCATACTAATAAAAACAGATTTGGACAGCAAGATTATTTGGCAATTGATTTGGCCAGACCATTGGCATATAGGTATGTCTATATTGCAAAGAAGCCTTTCTCTTTACTTGTGGATGAGTTGCCTGTGCCTGAATTTTTGCTATATGATTTTGAGCAAGGCACTCATTCACTTTGGCCCTTTTATTTTTTTTCCTATATTAAATGATGAATGGGAAAACTCTGTGTACCCACCTGTAAATATATGTATCTCTGAAACAGACTATAACAAATATAAATAAAAACTCATCTAAATTCAAGAAGTATTTCTATGTATTGATTTAAATTAAGAAAGAATCATATCAGAGTCTTTCCCTAGAAGCATCAGGGGCAGGCTGATCCGACAGAGACATTTTAATCTCATTCACACGGGTGAAAAAACTTTCCTCTTCATGGGGAAACAAGCACTGTACAGACGTTCCATCAACTCTGTGAAATATTTCTGAAACCCTCTCTTAGATTTCTGTCTGCCAAAATGCCTGCTGACTGCAAATGAGCACAAAATGTCAGCTTTTGTTATTTGGAGCACTAATGATAGATTTGAGATATTACTATAACTTTGATTCCAGGATTCATTAATGTTATTTTACTGACAGAATTCAAGTCCTCATAACAGAGAAATGATATCTCTAATCAGAATAACAATCAAATCAGATGTTTTCAGTAGATTTATACCTTGGAGATATATACATGTGTGTATATATATATATGTATACACACACACACACACACACACATATATATAT
>NW_025341116.1:0-5620 GCF_016433145.1 Gracilinanus agilis | reverse complement strand
CTCTCTCTCTCTCTCTCTCTCTCTCTCTCTCTCTCTCTCTCTTTCTCTCTCTCTCTCTCTCTCTCCTAGTTCTCCTCCTACCTCAATGAAGGCTCCTTCTCAGTCTCCTTGGATGAAGATTCATCCAGGTCATGATTGCTAACCATGGTTGTCCCCCGGCTTTATCTTGGGCCCTCTTTTCTCTAAGTGTTATTCTGCTCCATGATCTTCTCACTTCTCATAGATTCAGTAATCATTCTCAAATCTATTTGTCCAGCCCTAACCTCTCTTCTGACCTCAATGTCAAGCCTAACTTCCACCGTCTGCCAAGAGACCCCAACTGGAGGTCCGATGGACAACTTAAGTCCATTCAATTATTTCAGATGGAACTAATAAAATCTCCCCATCTCCAGACCTTTCCCTCTTCTTAAACATGATTGATTGGTGATGTGACCTTGGGCAAGTTCCCTCCTTCTTAAGATAAAAAGCGTAGAACAGGTACAAATTGGAAGAGGTGGGTTGAATTTCTTCTCTGTGTCCTATTTACCAAAAAAATAACAAGTTTAATTCAAATTCTCCTCCCCACATCAATAAGACTTAATTCTGTTACTGAACTACTTACTAGTCAAAAGGGGTCATGTTGGAACTATGAGGGTGGATAACGTTTGTGGGACTCTCAAATGTCCTTGTGTTCCATATTCCCTGAAATTTGACAATTGGCCGTATCATCCACACCTCAGAGGATCATCGAATTAATAGCTGGAAGGCACTTTAGAGCCTGTCTAGATTTGGTCCAGAGATTGCCTAGTCCACAGACCCCGAAGGGTGCATGAATTAGAAAGGAAAAAATCACATCCTTATTTTCCATCACCTCAAACTGAAATCTAGCATTTCCTTCACTTAGCCAAAAATATAATTCTGATCCAGGGGTCTGGATGTTTCATTAGACTGCCAAAGGCTTCCATGATATCACACACACACACACACACACACACACACACACACACACACACACACGAAGAGAGTTTGATCTGGGCCAGCCCTCTGCCTCTGTTACGGAGGAGGAAACTGAGACCCAATGAGATTAATTGAATTGGGTAAGAATACAGAGCATAGATTTTGAGATGGAAGGGAATTCAGGATTCATCTAGTCCAGTGATTCCCAAAGTGGGCGCCACTGCCCCCTGGTGGGTGCTGCAGCAATCCAGGGTAGGCGGTGATGACTGCAGGTACACTTGGGGACGTAAATAACTGTAAGTGGGCAGTAATAGTATGTGACAGGGTGCACTAAGTAATATTTTTTTCTGGAAGGGGGCGGTAGGCCAAAAAAGTTTGGGAACCCCTGATCTAATCCAACTCCCTCATTTTTATGGAGGAAGAAGGAAAACAATGTAGGTAAAGGGACTTGTCCAAGATCTTACAGGTAAGATGGCAGAATCCTAGCTCTAGACCTGGAAGGGAACTTGGAAATGATCTCATTCAACCTCTTCATTTTACATTTGAAGAAACCGAGGCAGAGAGCAGAAAGGACTTGCTTCCCCAGTTTCCAAAGGATGATAATACCTTTCAGTTAGAGTTGTTGTGGTAACTAGCTGGTGTGGTGGATAGAGTGTTGGGCTTGGAGTCAGGAAAACTTGAGTTAAAATCTAACCTCAGACATTTATTAGCTGTGTGACTCTGGGCAAGTCACTTCATTCTGTTTGCCTCAGTTTCCTCATCTGTCAAATGCATTAGAGAAAGAAATTCAAACTACTACAGGATCTTTTGCCAGGAAAACCCCATATGAGGTCATAAAAGAGTTGGACAGGACTGAAAAATGACTAAGCAATGACCACAAAGGGACACAGAGGTCATCCTGTCCTCTTCATTTTACGATTGAGGAAACCAAGTCCCAAAGATGGGAAGCAATTTGCCCAAACTTACATAATTACTACACAGCATAGCTGGAATTGGAAGTCAGAGCCTCTGACACTAAATATCATCCAATTTCCCTTGCCCAACACTGCCTCTCAGCTCAGAGAAAGCAAAAGTCAGGATTTGAACTCAGCTCTTCTGAGTTCAGATTCATTGCTCTTTCTGTAATGCACAGCAGCCTCTAGCCCCACTGTGACAGACCCCAAACCTGCTTTTGGGGGGGTTCAGGGAGGGGCTTTAACCAGCTAAACCGCAGAGGCTCCAGGCCTCCTTCCCCCAGTTTTCACATGTTTATGTTATAACTGAACAAAACAGTCAAACCTACCTTTCTGGATTTTCGTGAAGTCAGAGTAAAAGGTCATAAGCATGAAAGATCCACCTGCCCCAACACAGACACTGACCATCAGCCCTTGGCGAGAGCAGGAAATGGGCTGGGCAGGAACACACCCTGGCTGGACTTCTAGCAAGAGCCAAGTGCCAAGACTCATGGGAGGAGGGAGGCAGCTCAGGACGGACAGTCCCAGGTGGGCTTGGAGCCTGCCTCCTGGAAGGGACAGACTTGGGCAGAGGCTGATATCCAACCGTCCCACTCCTAACAGAGTTATCCAAAAGGCATCCTCAGCTGTCTGAAGCATGAAGGGAAATGTGGCAGGGGGCGATGGGGTCCTGAAGCAAATCTTCGGGGAGCAAATGAGGCTCCAACTCCCTGACATCGCCTCCTCCTCCATCTTGTCCAAGGATCCTGCCATGGGCATCTGGGAGTTTCCCTTGAATAAAGGGCACAAAGACCAAAATTGGGCAAGACAGAACAGGCAACAGCAGTACAGCCCTAGTGAGATGGTCTGCCAGGGCCAAAGGGGACGTTCCACTGAATTTAGCCCAGAAACACTAAAAAGCACCTACTACGTGCAGGACGGTAGGCTGGGATGTGGGGATACAAAGATAAAGAATGAACTAGTCTGTCCTCAAGAAGCTCACATTGGGAAAGGAGGAAGTCGAAAAAACAAGCCTACAGGGGAGTAAAGCACCTGGTAAATTTATCACACACCTACTATGTGCCAGGTGAGCAGTTGGGTGGTACAGAGGACAGAGGGCTGAGTCTGGAGTCAGGAAGACTCATCTTCCTGAGTTCAAATCTGGCCTCGGCCACTTAACAGCTGCGTGGCTCTGGACAAGTCTGTTTACCTCAGTTTCCTCCCCTGTCAAATGATCCGGGGAAGGAAATGGCAAACCACTCTATTCCCTGTGCCAAGAAAATTCCAAATGGGGTCATGGAGAGTCCAACAAGGCTGAAATGACAGAATAACAACATATGTCACCCCTTAAGCACCTGCTCAATGCCAATAGAGAAAAGGGAAAAAAAGCTCCCTGACCTCAAGGATATGTCATGCAAGTAAGACAAATACCCAACAAACTGGAGATCATGAAGAGGGATCAGGAAGGAGAGAAACAAGCTTGGATTAAATGTCTACTGAGTGCCCAGCTCATGCTAAGCACTTAACCCTGAGAAGCATGTGCTGTCTTCATCTCCATTTTACAGTTGGGGAAACTGAGGCAGCCGGCAGCAAAATGATTTGCCTTAGGGTCATGTAGTTGAGTACATCTGAGATTTGAACTCAGATTTCCAGACTCTAGGACTCACAGCTTCTAGCTAGGAAAATCTTCTTGTAGAAGGTAGGATTTTGGCCAATACTAGAAGGAATTTAGGGAAGTTGGAAGGTGTTGATGAGGAGGCAGTGAATTTTGGAGTTGGGGGATGGTCAATAAAAATGCATGGATCTGGGAGAGGCAGGAACAACCAGGAGGTCAGTAGCTCTGGACTGCACAGAATGTGGAAGGTGTAACGTGTAAGAAGACAAGAAAGGTAGGAAGAGGCCTGGGAGCCAAAGAGGCTTTTCTGTGTTTTTGTGTGGAGGTAATAGGGAGCCACTGGAGACTCTGGATATTTGCTAGAGCAGTATCCATCTTTAAAAAAAATTCTTCATGACTTCAGACACTTCCCAGCTGTGTGACCCTGGGCAAGTCACTTAACCTCAACTGCCCAGCCCTTACAGTTCTTCTGCCTTGGAACCAATACTTAGTGCTGATTCTAAGTTGGAAGGTAAAGGTTTAAAAAAAATGCTCATAAATTTCTATGGATTCATGTTATTTCCAGGCAAAATAGGCAATAATTCTGCCTGTGAGCTGCTGCCATTCCAGTGGAGCTTCTCTGTTGAATGCTCAAGGCTTTTTTGGTGGCTATTGCTATTCCAGAAAGGCAGCACGAAGTAGTGGATACAGAGAAGGTGTTGAGTTCAAATTCTGACAATGACGCATAGACAGTGGGGCCCTGGATGGGTCTGTGGGACACTGCGGTGCATTCTGGGATCCGCTTTCTAAGAACTCAATGTCTCGAGAAGGGGCTCCCCTTCCCAGAAGGCTTTTCTCACCCAGTCCAGCCCCCGTTTCTCTCCTCATTCCGGCCATCCCGCCAGGTTTCCTCCTCTCCTTCGAGCTTCACACCAACTCTATGGAGTGCGCCGAGGGCTGGACTCAATCCTTTTACAGAGGGGGAAGCAGGCTCGGGGAGGGGGGCTGCAGGCCTGACTCTTCCCCAGGCCCAGAGCTAGCCCGTGTCCGAGGGGAGAGGCTGACCTCGAGCCCGGCACCAAGTCCTTTCCTCCAAGTTGTCCCAGGAGCCAGCTCAGGAGGTCCCAAACTCGCTGTGCCCAGCCTCGGCCCGGGCTCACCCAGGAGGACCGCTGAGCCCACATCCCCAGTCAGGAAGCCGTATTCCACGTCTCCTGCTTTACCCTCCCAGTGAGACCAGGTTTATTCGTGGGTTCAGTCATCTTCAGCTGGGCCCGACTCTTTGGGGCTTTCTTGGCAGACACTGGAGGGGTTGGTCATTTCCTTCCCTGCCTCGTTTGACAGATGAGGAAACTGAGGCCAACAGGGTGAAGTGACTTGCTCAGGGTCATACAATTAGTAAGCATCTGAGGTGAGATTTGAACTCAAGAAGGTGCACCTGTCTGACTCTATCCAGCGGCCAAGCTTCAGCAGAGGGAATTTGTAAAGTCATCAGCAAATACTATCCAACACTGCTCCGGACTCTAATCTTACTGAGCAGAGCCGAGGGGCCAAGTGCCAGGAATGAGGGAGACGTGAGCTCAAATGGGACCCAGAAACCTCCTCGCTTTGGGGCCCTGAATGGGTCCTTACTCAGTTTCCTTATTTGTAAAATGGGGATTCTAATAGCATCTATCTCACGGGGCTGTTGGGAGAATCAAATGAGATAACATGGGGAAAGGGCTTTGTAAGCCTCAAAGTGCTACATAAATGCTGGGGGGGGGGGGCTTTCTCTGGGTCAGGGGCTTGGCCACTTCCTATCTCTGATCCTCAAACTGAAGAGAGACAGAGAGTCTGAAACAGAGAGACACAGAGAGGGAAAGGGGGAGAACGAAACAAAGATAGAGAAAGAAAAAGACAAAGAGAGAAGGAGAGAGACAAAGAGAAACAGAAAGAGAGGAGAGACAGAGAGAAGAGAGAAAGGAGAGAGAGGAGCAGGGGAAGAGAGACAGAGAGAGACAGAGAGAGACGGAGACAGAGAGACTTTAGGAGCAGAGAAAGAAAGAGAGGAGAGAGAGAGATGACAAAGGGAGAAAGGAGAGAGGAGGGGGGAAGAAAGACAGAGAGGAAAAGGAAGAGAATGAAACAAAAATAAAAAAAGACAAAGAGAGAAGGAGAG
>NW_025341115.1:0-6176 GCF_016433145.1 Gracilinanus agilis | reverse complement strand
AGAAAGCTCAGGCTGACTAAAAGGGGAGTTAATGGTTTGGGGTACTGTTTTCCCCCCATTGTTAGGGGAAATAGAAGGAATAAGACTCTAGTTCTAGCTATGATAGCTAAAGCTTAAATATTATTTGTTATATGCCAGGCACTGGGCTAGGCACTTTATAATTATTATCTCATTTGACCCTCACAACAACCCTGGGTTGTAGATGTTCTTATGATCCCCATTTTACAGATAAGGAGACTGAGATAGGCAAAGAATAAGTGACTTAGGGGGGCAGCTGGGTAGCTCAGTGGATTGAGAGCCAGGCCTAGAGATGGGAGGTCCTAGGTTCAAATCCGGCCTCAGCCACTTCCCAGCTGTGTGACCCTGGGCAAGTCACTTGACCCCCATTGCCTACCCTTACCAATCTTCCACCTATAAGTCAATACACAGAAGTTAAGGGTTTAAAATTTAAAAAAAAAAAAGATTAAGTGACTTGCCCAGGGTCACATAACTAGGAAGTGCCTGAGGGTGGATTTGAACTCAGGACTTCCTAACTTCAGATCCGGCACTCTCTCCATTGCACCATGACTGCCAATGATACGCAGAAGGCAAAACTCTTGTTTTACTTCCTTTTTCATCACCAACGAGAACGGTCTTTGGACTAGAAAGGACAGAATTAAAATGGGACAGAGAGATGCTGATACTCTGGATAAGCAGGAAGACAGTAAGAAAACAAGTACTGGTCCTTAATGGTTTCAAGTCAGCAGGCCTAGATGAACTATATCCTGACTGTTGAGCCAATATCAGGGGTTTTTGAAAAATACTAGAGAAGTTCGGCTGAGTAGCACAGTGGATAGAGCACCAGGCTTGGAGTCAGGAGGACCCGGGTTCAAATCTGGCCTCAGACACATCCTAGCTGTGTAATTCTGGGCTTACAAATAAGTGATTTATTTAATCCCACTTGCTTAGCCCTTACTGTTCGGCTGTCTTGGGATCGATACTTAGTATTGATCCTAAGACAGCAAGTGAGACCTCAAAAAAAAGGAAGAAAGAAAAAGAGAAATACTGAAGGACAGCAGATGTCACCGGACTGGAGACAATTCACATTGGAGTGATTTTTTGAAATTGAGTGGAAAATGGAGTTTGTGAACCATCAGCCAGAGACCTTGATTTCAATCCCCGGCGATATTCTCGAATGCATTGTTAGAGGGGTTGTTAGTGAACAACTAGAAAAGGAAGCGGCAATAACAAAAGGGCCAGCCTGACTTCATCAGGAACGGGTCATGCCAGCCCTTATGTCTTCTTTTGACAGCTTTATTAGATTGGTAGGTCAAGAGAACACGGTAGTCGGGTTCGCTTTTAGCAAGCACTTGATAAAGCCCTTCATGTAATTCTTGTGAAAGAGATGGAGCGGCATGGGCTGCATGGCAGCAGCGCAGTTATATGGCTCTCACACGGACAGAACAGAATTAACAATGTGCGATATCAACCGTGGCACAGAGACTCTTGAGTCAAAGGAGCTCTGTTCAAATCCTGCTTCTGATGCATGATCCTAGGCAAGTCTCTGTTGTGGGCCTCAGTTGGCTCATCTGTGAAATGAAGGCATTAGCCTAGGTGACCTCTGAGATCCCTTCAAGGTCTAGTGAGCCCATCGACTTAGAAATCTAGCGGAGTACCAGGATTGCTTATGTTTGCTCAGCCCCGCGCTATTTAACATTCCCTTTTTATTGTACCACCAAATCTTTGCCCAAAGCCTCAGGTTTTAGAGCCAGCTTATGGGCCTCCACTGAGGCCCAAGCAGCCCATTCATTCTACTTTGGGACAACTCTAAATTCTTTCTTCTTCTTGTCTTCTTTGAGTCATTTCAACAGGGCCCAACACGTTGATCCCATTTAGAGTTTTCTTGGCAAAGATACTACAATGGTTTGTCATTTCCTTCTCCAGCTCATTTGACAGATGAGGAAACTGAGGCAAACAGGGTTCAATGACTTGCCCAGAGTCACACAGCTAGTGTCTGAGGCTGGATTGGAACTCAAACCTCCTCCTGACTCTAGGACTAAGGTTCTATCCACTGGGCCACCTACCTACCTTAAATTTTTTCTTCCCCTGACACTAAATTTATCTCTTTGAAATTTCTATACCTTATTCGTAGGGATATTCTCTGGGGCCAATCAGCACAAGCACACACACACACACACACACACACACACGCACACATCTTCTCTTTTCTAAGTTAAACATCCTGTAAACAGGAAGTTCACTCACTTACTTAAAGAGATGGTGTCTTTCATCACTTCCTGTGGTCCACCTCTAATTCAAATGGACAAATGGCAGTTTCTACATTGATTTGGACTGCCCAAAGGGCCGTCCCTTATTCTTGATTTGTTACTTATTGTCACGTGTGGGTAACTCGTCTCCCCTCCCCACTAAGGGAGGTGGGAGTGACGCCATTAGCATGCCTGGGTTGAGTAGATTTTTGTCTATTAATGGGATCGAGCTAATTCTATTTACACAATCCCTAGGACCATTCACTGTGGAACAGATTTGAGACTAACTTGAAATCGTGGTACAGAGTGGCTGGCAGCTCTGTTTGGAGTTGGGATTCCTTTTTGAGTATGGGTGGGCTGCATGGCTGCTGAGTTCCCGTCCAATTATGAAATTCTGTAGTCTAGTAAGGATCACAGCTTGAGGGTTAGACTAGAAGGTATCTAAAGTTTCCTTCAAGAGGGCAGCTGGGTGGCTCAGTGGATAGAAAGCCAGGCCTGGAGATGGGCGATCCTGGGTTCTAATCTGGCCTCAGACACTCCCTAGCTGTGTGACCTTGGGCAAGTCACTTTACCCCCAGTGTGCCTAGCCCTTATTGCTCTTCCACCTTGGGACCAACACCTAGTATTAATTCCAAGAAGGAAGGTTTAAAAAATAAAAAAATGAAGTTTCCTTCAAGAGCTACCATTCTATGATCTTATGACAAAATGGCAGCCCCAGGTACGCAGATTACTCAAAAGATAATGACTACCTACAAATGAATCCCAACAAGGGCAGGAGGAGAGTCCATTCCCAAAGACAAATTTCTCTGACTTCTATCTTCGTCTCAAGACCGTACAGAGCATAATAATCTGATATCAGGAACAAGCAGCATCTTTTAACCCAAAGTGTTGCCTTTACTTCCACTTTTTCTCCAAAGAACCTTGAAAGCTGCTTCTCGTCAGATGGGTCAAGGAGCCAGAAGAAGCTCTCGCCCCCATCCCCAAAAGGCACTAATTTCAGGGGATGGGAGCTGGTCCTTTGCATGTGTACGATAGTGAGACCATTGAATCTTTCTGAAGTACTTTGAATACATTGAATACTTTCTTAAGTATTTCACAAATACTAGATATGGAAGCCTGTGGGAGAGGAGAAACTGTCTAATGCCCGATGCATAAAACAAGAAAATAAGACCCAAAGGAATAAAAGAGCTTTGCCTGAAGTCTAGGGCATATCTTCACTGACCACTCGGACCTTAATAGCATCAAGGTCTTCCCCCCTTCTTTTTCTCCAGTCAAAACTTGTACCCAGGAAATTATTTCTTCAACAGTCACGTCCAGGCATATTCCTTAGAATTCAAATGGAAGCAATTCAATTTCCTGGCATGGTGCTGGTAGACTGTCCAGGTTTCACAGACATACAACAATGAGGTCAGCATGATGACTCTGTAGACCTTCAGTTTGGTAAGCAGCTTAATACCTTTTTTCTCTGGGCAGCTGGGTAGCTCAGTGGATAGAGAGCCAGGCCTAGAGAGGGGAGGTGCTGGGTTCAAATCTGGCCTCAGACACTTCCCAGCTGTGTGACCCCTGGGCAAGTCACTTGACCCCCATTGTCTACTCCAGTGATTCCCAAAGTGGGCGCCACCGCCCCCTGGTGGGTGCTGCAGTGGTCCAGGAAGGCGATGATGGCCACAGGTGCATTTGGGGGCGGTGAATAACTGTAAGGGGGCGACGATAGTATGTGACAGGGGGCGCTGAGTCATATTTTTTCTGGAAAGGTAGGCCAAAAAAGTTTGGGAACCACTAGCCTACCCTTACCACTCGTGTGCCTTGGAGCCAATACACAGTATTGACTCCAAGACGGAAGGTGAGGGGCTAAAAAAAATACCTCTTTTCTCCAACACTTTTCTTCAGAACCTGAGCTAGTTCTGGCAGTGAGTATGTCAACTTCAGCACCCCATGCATACATCTCTGGGAAAGTATACTGCCAAGGTAAGTGAATCTGTCCACAGCATTCAGAATTTCTCCATTTGCTGTAACTAATGGTTTCGTGTCCACATGGTATGGTGCTGGCTGGCAGAGAACCTGTGTAACTACTCGTTAGGTCTGGTTCTTTCAGTAGTTCTAAATCCACCTAAATGCATCATCATCTAGCCTGGATCTCTCCATCTTGTCCACAAAAATAACTTGAGGTACTTAAAAAAAATGCTTTACTAGAATCTAGGTAAATATTTTGAACTTTCGCCTTTTTACACTTATTTATAATCTCCCTGTATCTTAGAGCCCAAGATCAATTTCTGTAAACCTACAGTATAATGCCAGAGAATATGTATAGTCTAATGTTCCCATTTAGTGGGCACCGTTTTTCAAATCTAATTCATCCCAGTCCCTTTGGTTTTGTTTTCCATTTGATCTTTCAGCTAAATTTATCCAACACTGAAAGAAGAACATTAAAGCTATGTCTTTTTACGTGTGTTAGCTATTTTCAAAGACATTCTTTTGATAATGAATTTAACAAACATCAACAAACACAAACATTATAACTTCAGGTGTGATATCTTGTGTGCATATGAATTTAATAATGTTGTTTCACTGTCTACGGAGCCTTGAAACAACGTGCTTTTCTTTATTATCTCTCTTGACTTTATGAATTTTTCTTTTTGACTTGTCTGAAATCACATTTGCCTTTTCTGTTTTTTTGAAATGCGTTGCTGCATAGTGAATTGTGGTAGAACCTCTCATTTCCCTTCTGCCTATGGCTTTCTTTAAGAACATTTTTGGGTATGTAGCACATTCTGGAGTCTTAAAAATCCAGTCTACCTTTCTCTTTCATTTTGTGGCGGAGATGAACTCATTCGTGTTTAGGATTATAACTTCTCAATCTACATTTTCCTCTCTTTGTTTCCATTATTTTCCTTCCCTCTAAGTCCCTGTCTCTGTGAATTGAGATGTTATTTACTTTATAGATTGCCTTATTCTTCCCCATTTTAGGCTATTCTGAAATCCAGTGTCCCGTTCGCAGGCTTCATGTCCTAGAAGGCTGAACTCACAGAAGACAGAAGCTTTGCTCTCTTCTCTACCCTAAGTTCATTCGTTCGTACAATCTTGGATCTTGCTTAATCTTCCCATTCTCATGATTTTCTTTCTCTAGTTGTTTTATTATTTTGGGGGAAGTCCACTCATAGATTTCTTAATTCATAAAGTAGGCAATGGACAAAGCATATGCTCCCTCTGTGTAATGAGTCAAAGAGGCCAGTCCTACTGCATACTCTTGCCTTCATCACTTTCTAGACATCTTCAACCATGCCATCTACATGTAGGCCATCATCTCCACTCCCTCCCCCCTGAAATATTGGACTCTGCCTCCAGAAACCTCCCGGGCTTCCCTAGGGCAGCTTCGGTATACCTTACCAAGTTCTCTGCCTCCACAGCACTTCCTGGACATCTCCAGCCATACCACTACATGTATGTACAACTCCCTCTTTCCTGTTGCCCTTTATGTATTGTCTTTCGCTGTTAGACCGTAACCTCCTTGAGGGCAGGGATTGTCACACTTACATGCATTTTTATCTCCGTCCCTTAGCACAACACCTAACAAATAAACACTTAGTAAACACTTCCCCTTCTCTCTATCCAGATCTGTCTAAGAGAAGTAGCATAGTACAAAGGGAAGTGGAATGAATTTGGAGTCCATAGGACCTGAGTTCAAATCTTAGCTCTGCCATTTACTACCCTTGTGATCTTGGGCAAGTGACTTCCCTTCCCTAAGACTCAGTTTTCTTACTTGAGAAAATGGCTCCTAGAGTCCCTTAGAGCCCTAGATCAAGGATTTAGGATAGGCTGACTTCTAGACCTGGGTTCCCTCATCCACTGTGACACCAGATGCCCCCAGGAGGTCTGTACACCTCTTCTGGCGTGGAATATGTACTAAGGAATACGTACACAGCATGATAT
>NW_025341114.1:0-6375 GCF_016433145.1 Gracilinanus agilis | reverse complement strand
TAAGTGACTTGCCCAGGGTCACACAACTAGAAAGTATCTGAGGTCAGATTTGAACTCTGGTCTTCTTAACTCTAGGTGGAGAGCTCTAGCCGTTGAGCCACCTAGCTACCTCCTTGCTCTCATACTAAACACTTAATAAAATGCTTGTTAGTCACCCATGTGTTAACTGACTCACGGACCCATTTGGCAACGGTAAAACCTTTGGAAGTCCTTTTCCAAATAGTTACCCCCCCCACCCAAATTCTTACCTTCCGTCCTAGAATCAGTGCTGTGTATTGGTTCCAAGGCAGAAGAGCAGTAAGGCCTAGGCAATGGGGGTTAAGGGACTTGTCCAGGGTCACACAGCTAAGAAGTATCAGATTTGAATCCAGGACTTCCCATTTCTAGGCTTGGTTCTCAATCCACTGAGCTACCCAGCTACCCCTCCCCATGTTTTTTAAATGCATAAAACAAAATACAAAATATTACAAAGGAAACTGATTCTATTGAAATACAGTTGTCTATATCTATAACATATAAAGCCTTTACCACCTTCTGCCTTAGGATCAATTGTAAAACAAAAGAGAGGCTAGAGGATGGGGCGGCTAGGTGGCGCCATAGTGCACATAGTGCCAGTTCTGAAGTCAGGAAGGCTCATCATCTTCGGAAATTCAAATCCAGCTTCAGACACTTACTAGCTGGGCTACTCCAGAGCAAGTCACTAAACCCTTTTGCCTCCATTTCCTCATTTGTAAAATGAACTGGAGATGGAAATGACAAACCACTCCAGGATCTCAGCTGTGTGACCCTGGGCAAGTCACTTAACCCTATTTGCCTCCATTTCCTCATTTGTAAAATGAGCTGGAGATGGAAATGACAAACCACTCCAGGATCTCAGCTGTGTGACCCTGGGCAAGTCACTTCATCTTGTTGGCCTGAGTTTTCTCATCTGTAAAATGAGCTGGAGAAGGAAAAGGCAAACCTTTCCAGTGTCTTTGCCAAGAAAACCCCAAATGGGGTCATGGAGAGTCAAACACAACGAAAGAAGATACAGGGGGAAAAAGAACACGACCTTTGCCTCAAGAAGCTCACATTCTGGAGAATACAATGTGTTCTCAGATAGTTAAATCCATGAGAACTGAAGGAGGGAGAAAGCACTACTGGTATGAGTTAGGGGAGAGAGAATGATGTCAAGCCAGACTTCCCAGAGGAGGGAGACAGAGGTGAGCCTTGGAGGAAAGCAAGGCTTAGGAGGGTGAAATGAGAAGGGAGCACTTTTCAGACATGGAGACCACCTATGGGGATGTGCAGAGGCAAGTGATAGAATGTCAAGTTCAAGGAATAGCTGTTTGGTTCAACAGAATATAGTGCTGGTAAAGGAGGTCATACACCAGTGATGGAGAACCCTTTAGAGGGGTGGGTGATGGGAGAAATGTCCTCAGGCTCAGGTGGAGAGGGGCTGGGGAGCAGCCCAGCCCCACATCCCTCTGGCTTTCTAGTAACAAACTTGCAAACTCTGTGCTGGGATGATGGCTCTGAGTGCCTCCTTTGGCATGCCAGCCAGAGGTTCACCACCACGGTCATAGGCAATAAAGCAGAAAATGTAGGTTGGAGTCAGATTGTACAGGACTTGAACTGCCAAGTTGGGGAGTTTGTATTTTATCTTAGAGTAATAGGGAGCCACCGAAGGTTTCAGAACAGGGGAGTAGCACAATTAAACTTGTGTCTTAGAAAGATTATATTGGCAGTTTTGTGGAGGAGGGATTAGAGAGAGGAGAGAACAGAAGAGGGTACCATATTGCACAGAGCCCCAGACCTGGAGCCAGGAAGACCTGGTTTCAGCCTCAGACACTTGCTGTGTGATCCTGGGCAAATCACTTAATCTCTCTTTACCTCAGTTTCTTCATCAGTAAAGTGGGCATAATAACAGCACTTGCCTCCCGGGGTTGTTATAAGGATCACATGAGATAGTATTTGTAAAGTTCTTGCCTGGCACATAGTAGGTACTTAACAGATGCTTATCCCCCTCCCCTCCACTCTTCTCAAGGAAATTTGTTCAGTTTCTTCTTTGTTCAGCTGGTCCAGTCAAGCCTTCCCTAAGGTACCGCACAGGGCATGCTCTTCACTTGCTCCTGGTTCCTCTAATTAAGCTGTATCCTTTTCACTATTTAAGCCCTAAACCCCTACTTTCTTCTTGTACGCACCATGAATGATAATAATGCCTTATGTTTTCCTATGGCTTTAAGGTTTTAAAAGGGCTTTACATGTATTATCTCATCTGATCCTCAAAAAATAAACTGTTGAGGTGTTTCTTTTTATTTTTATGTTCTAGATGAGAAAAATACCCCAGAGAGGTTAATTGCCTTGCTCCAAGTCACACAGCTAATCTGGGCAGGATTTGAACCTCTTTCTTTCTAACTCCAGGTTCAGGGCTCTCTTCAATACTCAACCCTGCCCCCTGACTAAAAAAAAAATCTATTTCCTCCCAACCTCCCCCATTCCAAACCCAGAACTCCAGCCCAGCTACTCCTGGCACCACAAGTGACCTTATCTTTTCTTTGCACAGAATGTACATGGTTAATCTTATCTCAAACATGCTGCCCTTTGTTTATTCTGGTTCAAGGTTAAGGGTGTTTTCTGAGGCCGGGGAACCAACAGGGTGCCATGAACAGCCTGTGTGAGGAGCCAGGGCTTCCTGACCCTGTTCTCCTTAGCTCTGTGCTCAAAAAAGCAGGAACTCTAAAGCTGGAAGGTCCTTGGCAAGTCGGTCCCACCTGTCTCTTTGGTCTCCTGCAGAAACTTGATTCCCATCAAGGGGGAAATGACCTGCCCAAGGCGACACAGTTAGTAAGTCTCCAAACTAGAATTTAGCCCCAGGTCCTCTGCAGCCACACACACACACACACACACACACACACACACTACACTGGGCTAGAAGAGACCTTAGACCAGTACCAGTGGAGTCAAACCCAAAGAGAAATGGATGGGAGCCTAAACTATATTTCAAGATCCCTGTGGGCTGCATAGTGACTTAGTTTTAAAATGTAATCTTATCTAGGTTTATTATATTTTTACTTATTTTATTCAATATTTCCCAATTCCATTTTAATCTGGCCGGGCTGCTGGGTATTGTAGGCTGTGTGTTTGATATGTTGGTTTTAGATTATCAGTCCAAACCTCTCCTTTTTTTTCCTGTTACCTTTTATCTTAGAACTTTATCTTAAAATTTAGAATGATACTGAGTATACATTTTAAGGCAGAAGATCAATAAGGGCTAGTGACTTGTCCAAGGTCACACAGCTAGGAAGTGTCTCAGGCCAGATTTGAACACCCAACTCCAGATCTGGCTCTCTATCTGCTGTACTACCTAGCTGTCCCCAGTTCTGTCCTTTCACAGGGACAAATGAGGATCATCCTTGGTCCAAACTTCTGTCTTCTACTGCTCCATCTCTAAAACTATGATTTTATGAGAATGAAATAGGTAGCTCTTAGTAGTGAGCAGCAGAACTAAGACTGGAACCCAAGTCAATTCTCTTTCCATGTCTGTTCCTTTCTTTATACCTTTTTTTTTTTAAACCCTTAACTTCTGTGTATTGGCTCCTAGGTGGAAGATTGGTAAGGGTGGGCAATGGGGGTCAAGTGACTTGCCCAGGGTCACACAGCTGGGAAGTGTCTGAGGCCACCTTTCTTTATACCTTAAAAATTATATCCCATGAAAATCATTTGAAGGAACTCAAGACGAATTCAAGATTTTAGGAGGAAATAATAATAGTTCTTTAAGTCTTTGAAGGACCTTCCCATGGGAGAGGAATGAGCCTTGTGTTCTACTTGGACCCAGAGATCAGAACCACAAATGACAGGCAGAAGTTTGATTAATATAAAGGAAAACTTCCTACAGATCAGAACTATTCAGAAACGAAATGGGCTTTCTCAAGAGGTATTATCATCCCCATTTTTAACAGTTAAGAAAACTGAGACCAACAGAGGTTAAGTGACTGACCCAATGTCACCTATCTAGTTATTTTCTTCCTGACTTCAAGTCCAGCACTCTTCTCTATTGCACCATCCATCTGCCCCCAAAGGAGAGGTGACTTGTCCAAGGATACAAAGATAGTAGAAGACCCAGAATTCCATCTGTTTCCAAATGCAGAGCCTTTTCCAATTTACCACACTGTTGCTCCATACATCTTCTCTTCTAGAAGAGAAAGGCTCGTAGACAAGAACCCCAGATCTTCTTCTCCAGCTCAGCCACATGGCCAGCACAGAAAGCTGTTCCATGGCTCCTGGTGGGGAGAAAGTCAGTTGTGGGAACAGCTTGGAGGGGAGTTGCCTATTTTAATGTCCCATTATTAGCCCTTTTTGCCTAGGACACAGGCACACAGAAATCCTCTCTCTCTTCCCCCGCCTCCTCTCTCCAAGCCCCTTTTCTCCCACTTTCTGGACCAGAGTTGAGAATGAATGGGGGAATAACTGGACGGCACTTCAAGAAAAACCCTGGGGAAGGATGGAGGCTAACGGAGAAGGGTCATTAGTCCATTTCCTGGTAGGCTATGAACGCCCTTTGATTTCTAAGGTCCCCGGCAGATTTCATCTCTCCCAGCCTCCTCTTTTTAACTGGTAAGGACCCTGAAAGTGTCAGCTGGTGGCTAAGTACCGGGTAAATAAGATGAATAATATCATTATCTAGCATCTTTTTTTTTTTTTAATTCTGGTCTGTCTGGCTCACTGTGGCTTTATTCTGAGCTGACGCAGATTTCAGCTATCAATAAAAGGGAAGAGGCCACGGTCCCATTTCTGATCAGAGTCAGATCTTAAATGAAGATAGAGTGTTTGGCTTAAAATACCAAGGAAAGCTGCTCCGTGGCTCCTGGCGGGGAGAAGGTCGGGTGTTGGCAGCTCAGGGCAAGATGTCTGCTTTGGATTTTCACAGCCTCAGAGGCGTGTTGTTTTGTAAGCCTTAAAATTTCGAGAGAAATATGAGTTGTTTATTATTATTCTTTTAAAGGGAGTCTTTTGCCCAAAACAAGCTAATGAGATGCTAGGCTGAATTAAGAGAGGCACAGTGTCCAAAGTGTCCAGGATTAGGGAGGCCCCTGCCCTGCTGAGACCACACCTAGAATATGATGTTCAGTTCTGGTCCCCTCATCTCAGGAAGGATGTTGCCAAGCTGGACTGTGTTCAAGGTAAGGAGACCAAGATGGCGGCAGCACTAGAGACTGTGCTGCATGAAAACTAGTTGAAGGAATTGGAGATTTGCAATGATATTACTTATATTATTGACACTTCTAATAGGGCAGTTCAAACCCCAGCTCGGTTACTAGTGATGTAACATTGGGTAGGACCTTAAGAGCCTCTCTAGGCTTTGGTTTCCTCATCTATATAATGATTGAATTGGGCTAAATGACCTTGGAACAGCTGGGTGGTACTGTGGATAGAGCACTAAGCCTGAAGTCATGAAGACCTAAATTCAAATTTGACCTCAAACATTTACCAGCTGTGTGACCCTGGTAAAGTCACTTAACCCTGTTTTCCTCAATTTCTTCATAATAAAATAAGCCAGAGAAGGAAATGACAAACCAATCCATTATCTCTGCCAAGAAAACCCCAAATGGGGTCATCAGGAGTTGGACATGCCTGAAATGACTGAATGACATTTATGATAGGGATATTTCTAAAAATGATAATTCATGTTTACATAGCATTTCGAGATTTCCCAAACCCTTTCTATGTTTGTTTGTTCGTTTGCACATAACAGTATTTAAACAGTTAAAAGAGTTTTTAAAACTTTTACCTTCTGCCTTAGCATCAGTTCTAAGACAGAAGAGCAGTAAGGGGTAGGCAATCAGGGTTAAGTGACTTGCTCAGGGTCACACAGCTAGGAAGTGTCTGAGGTCAGATTTGAACACAGACCCTCCCAACTCCAGACCTAGTGCTCTACCAACGGTGCTACCTAGCTGCTCACTATGTTGGGCTTCATTGGACTTGTATAACAATCCTGTGAGGTGCTGGTTTGACTTACTCTCATTTTATAACTGAGGAAACCCAAGCTCAGAGAGATTCAAAGATTCTCTGGGCCACGTGAATGAAGGAAACGAGGGTACAAAGAAAGCCAAAAGGCATCCCTTCCCTCAAGGAGCTCATAGTCTAATGGAAGAGACAACCCACAAACAACTCCATATATCTAAGATGATATAGACAGGATCAATGGGAATTAATCTTAGAGGGAAGATATTAAGATGATGGAGGAGGTCTGGGAAAGAATTCTTGCCAAAGGGGGGATTTTAATTGAGATCTGAAGGAAACCAGGAACCAGAGAGGAGGAGGGGGGAGAGGAAGAGGGGAAGGAGGAGGGTTAGGAGGAAGAGGAAGAGGAGGAAGAAGAAGAGGAAGATGAGG
>NW_025341113.1:0-2702 GCF_016433145.1 Gracilinanus agilis | reverse complement strand
GTGAAATACTTGACACACAGCAGGAGCTTAACAAATGTGTATCCTGTTTACTTGTCTTGAACTCAGAGAAAGTTTATGTATATTGTTTATACCTCATTGCTAGTGGTGTGACTGTAAATGAGTTGTAAGACTAGGAAGAAAATACAAGAGAGGAGTCAGACACATTGCTAGCCAAATTTCTGTGAGGTTCGAGGTAGTAATCAAATTAAAATATAATTTAAACTATTTAACAAACTTAAAAAATACAATAGAGGTAATGTTAATTTGTGGTTTTCCAAGTCCCTTTCCATTTGTTTGACACCAACATATATGCTTGTGTGTTTCTTGTATATACACAAATAGAGAGAGAGAGAGAGAGAGAGAGAGAGAGAGAGAGAGAGAGAGAGAGAGAGAGAGACAAAAAGACAGAAAGACATAATGAACAAAGAGGAGAAGAGGAGATGGTCATGTTCAGGAGTAAGCTTTAGTGATATTTTTTTTTGCAGTTTTGCAAGATTTTGCAAAAGTTTTGCCTGTGGGCATAGTTTGCAGTTGGACACTTTGAATCTTGGAAGATTCCTGTTGCCATCCTAGGGTATGAGACCAATCGTCTGTTGGGCTGTACCCTATATAAGGGAGGCAGAGACTGGACCCTGGGTCTCATTCTGGAGCCTGGGATCCATGGTGGGGGGAGGAGGATTGTGGGTTTAGATAACTTAATTAGGTAGTATTTATCTAACTTAGCTGACAAATAGCAACAACTCATTGTCAAACCCAACAATCTCTGAAGCTACAAAATACATTTCAACCAACTAATTATTCTTCATCTGGCTCAGGGCTTGTCAGCCCTGGGCCAACAGTTGGGCATCAATTAATCAAGCTACCATCTAATTTGTCTACAGGCAAGCAGTCTCCACCAAAGCAGGCCAGATCAACCAGTGGCCTGCCTGGGGCCAGTGGGACTGGTGTTATAAAATAAAAGGGAAATATGATATGTTATGGAATAAATGGGGAATATAAGAAGGGCTGCTAATCAATGAGTCTAATCACAGAGGCTAGGTATTTGAGGGTACTGGGAGGAATAAGCTGGGTCTTTCAGGCAGGGAGGCGATTCTCTACGATACAAGAAGAATTGGGTCAACCAAAGATGGTATGGATCCGGCTGAAGGGTTTCTTTAGCCTCCTGCTGTTATTTCTAAGCTCCCTTGAGGAAGGAGTCAAGAGGCCCCTCCCTGCAGGTGAAAACTGAAACCTTACAGGTTGTGATGGCTGGCCACTTCCTGCCCAAGATAGATGTCTAATTTGCCCTCAAGAAATAAAGAAAGGTTATTCCTTTCCTTCTACAGCCTTTGCCCTATTAGTGGATATAATGATTGACTAGAAACTCTTTGTATAAAAATCAAAGGGATTTATTATTGCCCAGGGTAAGCTGAGGGGAAAGGGGATTAGGGTTTGGTAACTGCTGCTAGGGGAGAAGCTGGTACTGGGGGAGGGGTCACTGAAGAGAGGATCAGGCAGAGGGAGCCAGCTCCCTCAGCCAAAAGTAATTTCCTTGCCCTGATGTAAAGGTTCAGCAGATTGTTAGATGACGTGATGATTTGGTTTAGGTTATTCCTGCCTATCTATAAAGCTAATTCCCCCAATTTCCACCCACCAAATCACCGTTCCTCCCAGGGTCCAATGAGGAAATCCAGGGAAATAGCAGGATGTCAAGGGAGAGGTCCAGGGAAATCAGGCAAAGCCCAAAGTGCCCCAAAGCAAAAGGCCCTTCAGTTGGTACCCCAGGGATATTTATAGTTTCAGGCTCTAAGAGTTTTCCCGTGAGCCCAGGGTTAACATTCTATCCCTCCTAACTGCCAGGACTGCTACAGTTGGTTTATAAAAGAAAGAGTTTTAGCTGCAACCCTGCATTACATTAGTTCAGCTGTCAACATTCTAAAGCTGTTAGATATAATACTTATAACTAGAATCAAACTACATTTAGGGATTCCTAATAACCCTCTTCCCTTCTACCAGTTACCCCTTTGTTTTGATTTACACCAGTAAAAGCCTTGTTTTTTTGTTTTTTGGGTTTTTTTAAACCCTTACCTTCCAGTCTTAGAGTCAATACTGTATATTGGCTCCAAGGCAGAAGAGTGGTAAGGGTAGGCAATGGGGGTCAAGTGACTTGCCGAGGGTCACACTGGGAAGTGACTGAGGCCAGATTTGAACCTAGAACCTCCTGTCTCCAGGCCTGGCTCTCAATCCACTGAGTTACCCAGCTGCCCCCAAAAGCCTTGTTTTTAAAAGTCAATATAGCTACTGACCTTTTGTTGGTTTGACCTGGCAACAGGTCAGTCTCAAAGAAGTCTTAGGGCAAGTTGAAGGGTCAGAGGAGGATTCAGCCTTACTCCCTGAAGTTAAGCTTCACTACCATCAATTATACCATTTGCCAGATGAGTTATTAATTTATCAATGTTATTTCTGATACTATTGATTAGATTATCATTAACTGAAACATCATTTGGAGCCAGGGAACTAGTCTCCTTGAAAAAATACACTGTGATTGGTTGAGGGGATTCTACAAGAAGTTTAGTTGAGATGTCTGATTTCCTGTTTTTACTTAAGGAACGTTTAAAGCTCCCTTACCATCTGGGGCTTTCTGCTTTACCTTTTTTTTTTAACATTTATTAATATTCATTTTTAACATGGTTACATGATTCATGCTCCACCTTTCCCCTTCA
>NW_025341112.1:0-12430 GCF_016433145.1 Gracilinanus agilis | reverse complement strand
ATATAATATTATGAATGACAATACCATTATATTAGTTCTGTATTATATGTAATTATAGATAGAAAATCCTGTATATTCACACATATGATTATTATAGAATTGATAGAATATTATATAACATGTTATATGTAATTACAGATATAAATCTTATTTATATATGCACATATATGGGCCTATAATTGTGATATAATTAATGTGATATGAAAGAAAATAAAAACTACTATACTTCCTACATAATTATACATGTATAAGAAACCCTGTAAACATATATACATGTATACATATACATACACACATATATAATTTTGTAAGCCTTAAGGTGCTGGGAAAGGGCCAGCTATTACTATTATCTGGTGCTTTAGGAGGAAAGGGCCAGGGAGTTTTCTTGTTTCTATTCATTCTGTAGCAGGGGAAGGCCTTGGGATACTCATTCCTCTTGTCCCCTCATCCACCTTTTGGCCCCTAGGACTTGGGGGGAAAATAAAAGACACTTAAATAATTTCTTAGCTACTTCACACACATCTAGAAATCTGGAATCTCGTCAATGTGAATACCCATTTTCTCTCTGCCAGTGCACATTGCTACTCTTTCGGGCTCTCTTGTGTAATTCTTCTCCAAAAACTCCTAGGGGAGCTCTTTGTTGGGTGCCAGTGACACGTACCATCCATCCATCCATCCATCCATCCATCCATCCATCCATCCATCCATCCATCCATCCATCTGTTCATCCAGGACTCCTTACTCTGACCAGATGGCCAGATGGCTCCCATCTCTCTCTGATCTTCATTGCCTTGGGGCTCCCTCTAAATCACCCAATAAACATTAAGGAAGCACTTTTCCTGGGGATGGAGCGACATAATGAAAACCAGTCCCTGCCCTTCCCCTCTTCCCAGTCCCACAAACTTGTTGCTGTTCATCCTTTAAAGAAAGCAAGCAAACAAAAAATCTCTTACCTTCTGTCTTAGAATTGATCCTGAATATCAGTTCCAAAGCAGAAGAGTGGTAAAAGTTAGGCAACTGGAATTAAGTGACTTGCTCAGGGTCACACAGCTAGGATGTGTCTGAGGCCAGATTTGAATCCAGAACCTCCCAATTCTAGGGCTGTTGCTCTGTCTCCTGTGATACCAAGCTGCCTCTCATTCTTCGGTTTTGAAGAGGATGAAAATGGCATCACAAAGGTGATGTTTTGATCCACACATAAATTGAATTTAAGAGAGATGGAGTCACAAAAAGGTTTTGGCCTCACTCTCTCTCCCAGAATCATCAGAGTCCAATGTCAAGACAAAAATCAAGGTAATGGCCCACAGTACAGTGGATGACCTTGGTGTCTTCCATGTCTGGCCAAGCTCTAGGCACTCCACAGAGTTTCCTTCAGCTGTCTTCACAGTCATTGAAACAAATTGTTCTCATCTTCCCATTCCACCAGGGAGAGGTCTTCATATTCCTGGGGTAGACAGCCTCTTTACTCACTAATGGGTACGAAGCCTGCCAATTACCCTCAGCCTGGTTTAGCCCTTCTGTTCACAGTTTTACCAGAAGGAATGAGCACATCCACAAATAGACCACAATGCAAATACGAGATAATTTTGGGCAGGAGAGTGAAGAGCAGCCAAAACGGTGTTAGGAAAGATCTCATGTGCAGAGGAGATGGCACTTGAGAGAACTTTGGGATTTGGAGGGGCAGTGGTAAGGAGGGAGAACATTCCGGACATGAGCTACAGCCAGGGCAGAGATGAGGAAGTAGTCTATGAAACATCATACAGAAGGGGAAAATATGTAATAAGTTCAGAAAGATAGGCTTGATCTAGGTCTGTGGTGGCGAACCTATAGCACTTGTGCCAGCACACCCATTGTGGCCCCAGCAGAGAGTTCATTCCTAGAAAGGCAGAGGGACACAGGGCCAGGCTGCTCCCCTGCCCCTCTCCAGGCGTGCCTGAGGACATCATTGACCCCTCTAAAAGATTTGCCATCACTGACCTAGGTCATGAAGGGCTTTAAAGGCCAAACAGAATTATTGATATTTGATATTAGAGGCAAGAGGATGCTTTGGTGCTTTTTGAGCAGAGGAGTAACATGGTCCCTAGGAAGGTCAATTTGTCAGCTTCATGGAGGACAGGCTGGAAGTGAGAGGGAGGCTAGAGCCAGGGACACCAGTTAGAAGGCTAATGCAGAAGTCCAAGTGAAAAGGGATGGTGGTTGGGGGTGGGTGTTGTCCTTAGTTCTTAAAGAGGACCAAAATGACATCACTAGAGATATTGTTTGACTCCTGCATAAATTGGATTTAAGTGAAGCAGAGTTGAGTAATGTCATCAGCCTCACTCTCTTTCCCTCAGAGTCATCCAAGTCCAGTGGCAGGACAGAAGTCAAGATGACTAGAGATGGCCTGGGATGTAGTAGATGACCGTGGCATCTTCCATGTCCGACCAAGCTCTAAGAGCTCCCCAGTGCCTGCTTCGATCAACTTCAGAGCCCTTGGAACAAATTGTTCTCATCTGCCCCTTCTCCTGGAGGAGATCTTTGCATGCCTGGGGTAGACATCTCCTTACCTCACTGATGAGGTTAAGGTCTACTACTTGCCCTCAACCTGGTTTAGCCCATTTACCAAGATGGTTTACCAGGGTGTGATCACTCAGGATGCCACCATCGGTAGATGAGCAGCCCTGAAAAGGGCTTGGCAAGCCCCTACGACAGAGGTACTAGATCTCCCTGAGCATCCCATACACCTGAGAGGTAATGAGGGCACAAACTAGGGTGATGGCTGTATGAGTGGAGAGAAAGGCATGTATAGGAAAGAAGCTGGGCAACTAGAATCTATAAGACTTGGTAAGCAGACATAAGAGGTGATGATGTAAGAATAAGTCTGAGGTGACTGAAAGGATGGCTCAGGAAAATTAGGAGAAGGGGTAGGTTGGGAGAAAAAGATGACAAGTTTCATTTTGGATATGCTGGATTAGAAATGCCTATCGGACACCCACTTCGGAATGTCCAAAAGGCAGTTGGAGATGTGATACTGGAACACAGGAGAGGGTGAAGGGCTGGTTCTCATCTTCATAAAGACGATAACTGGGAGCTGATGAGGTCACCAAGAAAAAGAAGAGAAGGGGACCCTGAAGGGAACAATAGTTAGAGGAGGAACGTGGATGAGGAATCAGCAAAGGACACTTAGACCAAGTGGTCAGAGAGATAGGAGAGGAATCAAGAGAGAGTAGTCAGGAGAGAATATCCACTAGGAGAGCATGATGGATGGTTTCAGAGACTGGAGGGACATCAAAGGGGATGAAGGTTGAGAAAAGGCCATTAGATTTGACAATGAAGAGATCAGTGGTAACTTGAAAGAGAGAGAAGGAATGGTTCTAGTTGAGTGATGATTCAAGAAGTCAGACTTTGAAAGGTTGAGGAGTGAGAGTGAGAAAGGGAAGTGAAGTGATGATGTAATGGGGAAAAGGGGTTTTGGGTCGAATATATTAAAAATTGGTCGCCAGAGGATCGAACAATTATCAATCGTCAATTAAGAATAATCTCAAGTCAAAATTGACTTTTACGGAAGTTTATTTACAATTAAGAAGAGAGAGAGAGAGAGTAAGTAAGAAAATTAGAGAGAGGATAAGATAGGATAAGTGATCTAACACACTGAGTAATTTGCTCCGGCACCTGGTTCAAACCAGGCAGATTTAACTAGTCCTTAATTGGAAAAAGGTCAAGCTTTGAGCCAAGGGCCAGAGGCCCAAAGGCCCGGAAGCATAGGCATGGGCAGTTTTTTCCAGGAGTTCCACTAGGGCAGTGATGGTAAACCTTTTAGAGACAGAGTGCCGGGCCCCACCTGCACCTCCCCCCCATACCAAGTGTTGTGCCCCTCCTTCCACCAAGTTCCAGGCCTGCCTGCTCCCCTCCCCCTTGCCCCACACAGGGGAGGGAGGAAGCTGGTTTAGCAGGGGAGGGCTGCTGGGCAGAGGGGTGGGTGAAGTGAGGAATGCCCTCAGTGAGTGTAGAGAGGAGGAGGGGAGCAGCTCTGCCTTTCTAATAACAAACTTGGGATGGGAGAGGAGGGGAGGGAGGGCTGTGCCCACCAAGTGTCCACAGAGAGTGCTCTGTGTACCATAGGTTCACCATCACTGCACTAGGGGATTACCTGGGTGAGTCAGTGAGTGAATTGTCACCAGGGGAATGCCTCACAGTTTGGTTCAGCTGCCCCCAGATCCTCTACAAGGATGGAAGACTTTAGATGTACAAGATTGGAGAAGGCAACGGGGTAGGTGAAAGTTTGGGAAGTATGGCATTGTTTGAGGTAAGACACTGGATCATAGGGACCAAATCCTTGAAAAAGAACTAAAATTAGTTGTTTAGGAGGGGCGGGTTATCACTGATGGTCTTAAAACGGACAGACCACCTTGAGTCTCATAGCCAAGATCCATAGAGAATTAACAGCAAAAATCAAAGTCTCAGAATCATTCCCTAATGGTCAAACGATATGAGTAAATGGGTCTCCAAAGAAAAATTGCCAACTCTTAACGGGGGGAGGAAAGAGTGCTCTAAACCACTAATAAGAAAGATGCAAATCAAAATGACTCCGAGGTAAAACTCTTACCCAATAAATCCGGCTGGACAAACAGATGGTCCCTCTAGCGTTTCCCATTTCCCAAAGCTTGCCAGGAGGACATGGCTCCCAACTCCAAGGAATTATCATCTGATCCACCAATGCACCCGGAGGCCTCCTGGGTTTTATCACCCACCCTTAGGACTCTAAAGTCCTTTCCTCCCCACTCCAACTGAGCCCTCCGATTTGTTTTGTCTCTCCCAATTAGATTATGAACTCCTTGAGTCTATCCCCAGCATTTAGCCCGGTGCTTGGTCCCCAGTCAGCTCTTAATAAATACTTTTAAACGAATTCATTTATTCAAAAACATCAAAAAAAGTAGGAATCCCAGTGTTGCAAGGGTTGTAGGGAGACAGACATGAAACGCACTTTTGAAAAAGTTGCGATCTGTTTAATGTCAGTTACATCACTTATGAGAAAGAACTACATATAGCTGGTACCTCAACAGAGACCCTTCGGGGACTTGGGTTTCATCTCCTACAAAAGAACTCCATCTTAGTTTCAATCCCCAATTCAATCTCGGTCACCTGTCCCTCCTCTACTATCAATATATAGGGCCCGACCTCGGCTATCACATGGGAGACAAGTTCCACAATCTGTGGACTGTCTTCCGTACGTGCTGGGGGAAGAGAGAAGCGGCCCACTCTTCCACAAACCGGAACCCAACTTGGGAATGTCACTGTTTGTCCAAGGAGAAGACATGGTTTCTTCTTGTCATCATCAGCTCCTTTATGAGTTGAAGCCAGCCAATACCAGACAGCCAATTGTATTGTTTGGCCCGGTCAATGACATCACATGCTGCCCAAGGACCTGGGCATCCGTACAGCTCCCACGCCCTCCCCTAAATATACACGAGCTCATAACCTGTAAAGACAACTTCTCCGAGGACCAGTTCTTAAGCTTGTCCAATTCCACTGGCAACTGCATAGGCCAGAGGATGGGGACAAAGCAGAGATTGGTTTTATCATTGATATACACAAAAATAGCAAAAGCATGTACATGCGAATACACACGTGTAAGCATATTTCATCCACCCCACCCTCCGCCCCCCACCAAGCTTCTCTGGTCCCCTGGGCATTCGGCTAAATTTCCCCATGGACACATGATGCCAGGGCCTAGAATGGATCTCCTAGGTCCATGATGGTGAACCCATAGCACATGTGCCCCTGTGTGCTGGAGGGGGCTACTCTGTTCCCTCTTTCCATCACAGTGGAGGACAATGTTCACATGCCCCACCCCTCTTCCCAGCAGCCCAATGTAAGCACTTCCTCCCTCCCCTGTCTGGGGTAATGCTGAGGGCTGATAGGCAGCTTGAGGGCACATTTCAGGCATGTAATCTCTAAAAGGTTCACCAACACCGCCCTAGACTTTGTGGCCCACCTCTGGGCTGTCCAAGGACTAGACGAAGTGGCTGATGGTGAGGACAGTAAGAGACAGGTTCCGTTAGGAGGACGGTCTCCTTCCTGCCTCCAGTTTGGTGTGAGATGAGATCCCTCTTCTCAGCTGTCCAGTTGACAGCACACATTTTTTAAAGCAACACTTCTTCAAAAGGAGCATGAAAATAATGTGTGCGCTCAATCATTTCCCCTCAAAGCCCTCTGGGTTTCTCTGGACACCTGAGTGGTTAGTCCCTCTGCTTATCGAGTCCAGGCTTTTCAGAGGCGGATTCTTAAAAACCAGGGATTGGTTTCCCAGAGTTGAAATTGACAATCTCAACAAACCCCCATGTCCAACAAACAGGTATAGACACATATAACGGAGGCCTTAAGGAAGCCTTGGGGCAAAGGAAATGTTTTCTAACCAAAATGAATGCATTCTTCCCGGTGCCCCCAATATTCTCTGTTTAGCCCAGAGCAGAAGGGATGAGAGGCCGTGGAGCATTCCACCAGTTTCCACCTAAGCCATGGCGGGTTGCGTTCAAAAGCTCGGAAGTTGGAAAAGCCCCCTGCTCATGGGCAAAACTCACACCTTTTTCTCCTTGGGGCTAGTTCCTGCTTTTTAGTTGACTGCTCTAGGCCTTAAGCAACACATGTCCAAACTGCCCAGCCCTTCCTTGAGGAGAATGGCCAGACCTCCTGGCCTCTCCAGACCGAGCTCTTTCCTCTGGGTCCACAAGGAGGGCTGGAGTCTACTTACTGGCTGATGGCAGCAGCAGCTAAAGGAGAAAAATCAAGAAGTGGCAGAGGAGCAAGGATAGAGGCAAAATGCCCACCAGCATTGAGGGTTAGTCCAGGCCTAGAAGGCCAGGGCTGCTGGGTACGGCACTGGTCCCTTTCTCTAAGTGACATGGAACTCGCCCCAAGTGCCTGGCTCCAAGGCTCCCAGCGCTGTGCCCTTTCTGAAACCACTTGCCCAGTATGAACAAGAGGATTAAGATTTCACTCTATAAAACAAAAATGCTTTTTCCAACGGGCTTCCCGTAGGAAAGAGATTCCAGGGCAGCCCATGTGAATGGAGGCCCTTGGGCGGCCTGCCCCGAGCCTATAAACCTCTCTCCTCCGCCTTCCCAACTTGACCAATCATTTCTTCCCAGACACCGATGACAAAAAAGGGAATTTGTTTTGTCTCTTCGAAGAAACTGAAGCAGATGAGAAAACTCTGTGTTTACGTTTGCTTGTTTCCAGCCCCAGCGCTCTTGTCCAGGGTGTGTGAACGACGGAGACGCCATTCAGTCTGGTTCTCCTCCCTCCTTTGGGAAGAATGGGCTTCTAAATTTGGATTGCTTCTTCTCGTGCTTGTGCCCTCCCCAAACACTATTCCACAATGTCCTCAATCTAGTTAACAATGATCCAGACCAGCGATGGGCAAACTGCAGCCCGGGCCACATGCGGCCCTCTGAAATGTTCTGTCCAGCGCTGGACATTCTTCCTGATCTCACGGATACAACGAGTAGGATATGATACAAGGAAACTTGGAAAGAGTCGCCTTAGAAACAGACTGACAGAGGAGCATTGCCTTTCCTTTGGCCCCCTCTTTGCAAAGTTGGCCCATCGCTGATCTAGAAGGTTTCTCCAGGTCTGCCTAACCTCTCTACCCCTTTTCCCTTCCAGCCGCTCACTGGGATTCTATGCACATTGATTAGAGCTGGCGATTTTTCCTTGAGCCGATGCAGCGGTCCTGGAGCAGGGGGGGGGGCTGGGAGGTTACCGGATTCTAGTGAAGAGGCTGAGGGCCGATCCGGACTCCTTCTGGGAACGGGCTTTCCGGAAGACGTTCCAAAACCTCAGGCTCTTGTCTCCGGCCCCCGTCACTATGGCCTGTCCATCGGGAGACACGGCCAGGTACAGGACTCGGTATAGATGCCCCGTGAGTTTGGCGACTTGCACCAGGGAGGGGTATCTCCAGACGGCGATCTGGTTTTCGGCATAGCCGTGGGTGCTGACCAGCTCGTTGTCGTGTCTGGACCAGGCCAGGTTGCACACCTGGGAACCAGTGTCGATGCGCTGCAGGGGCTGCCCGGTCAGCGTGTTCCAGAAGCGAATGCAGCGGTCGGCCGAACCGCCACCGGATGCCAAGAGGCCGTGCTGGTGGGGAGACCAGGCGATGGCCTTCACGGCCGCCTTGTGAGTGATGTACTGCTGGACAGGCCTGAAATTGGAGTTGTTCCAGACCAGGAGCTTGTTGTCGTTGCCACCCGAGGCCAGCAGCTGATGATCCGTGGACCACTTCAGCCCACACACCTCCTGCTTGTGGCCTTGCAGCCAGCGCTGAGACTGCAGGGGGGAGGCCCGGATATCTCTCTGGAGGATCCTCGTATCTCTGCTCCCCGAGGAGATCTGGTCTGCGTACCAGGCCAACGCACCGACTCTAGCTTTGTGCCCCTCCATCGTGGACACTTTCTTCTCAGCATCTACATCCCAGATCTGCACAAGGCCCTTCTGGGTGCCGACTGCCAACAGGTTCCCTTTTTCGTACCAGCCCACAGAGGTTACCGAATCTCCTTCATCACACAGGTCGAAGAGCCTGGTCACCTGGGACGTGCAAGCACTCCAGAGATAGACACAAGTGCTCAATCCGACGGCGACGATGTTGAGGGACGACCAATCCAGCAGGTTCAAGTAAAAGTCATCTCGGAGTCCCGAGGCCTCGAGGACTTTGAATGGCACTTGAGGGATCTTCTTAGTGGGTTTCCGTTGTGACACGAGTAGACTCTGGCTTTTGATGCTGATGGGGGATAAGGCATACGGAGTGACTTCACTGCCATCGTCAGGCCTCCAGCGCTTAGTGCTCGGGGAGTACGTGAACAGATTCTTGTTTGGGGCGCCAGGCGTTCTGGGCTCCGGGACGGTCTGGATCTTGGCTTCCAGGAGCTCATTCTTCAACAAGGCAGAATAGACCGAGTCGTCTTGGCCGCTGCCCCAGGTATCCTCTTTCTGCTTCTGCCCTGGGGAATTGTCAGCGTCAGCCGAGCTGTGGAAGTGCAGGTTCCAATTAGCGCCAGCTCTGGAGGGAATGTAGCGGTCTCCGTGTTTGCCGTGAGAGGACACCGGAAAACTGAACGGCATCAGGCCCCAGCTCATCTTGGCTCTCCCACTGCTCGGCCTTCTGGGATTCCGCTCCCCGGGGCCGGCCGGGGTGAGACACAACCTTCGGCAAGGCCGGCTTAGGCACAGATCGAGCCTGTTGACTGTTGACCTTTGCAGATCTCTCAGTTGACCGCCATGGATATGGGGCAGCAGTGAAGATGCCTTTAGGGTTCTCGGTCCTAGAAAGAATGGCTGGGGTCAGTCTGGGACCTTTAGGGTTGAGATTGATGGAAGAAGTCAGGGACAAATGGAGAACTGGGCACTCGCGGGCTCCCAGTACTCTCGGTGAGGATGTGCCGTCTCTGGGAGAGACGCCCCTTTAGTGTTTTAATCCTGGGGGAAATGGCTAAGGCCAGTCTGAGAGGAGATGCCTTTGGGATCTCAGCCCAAGGGAGAGGGCGAGGACAGAGGGACAACAGAGAGATGGGGGCTCCCAGGCTGAAGGGCCTCTCCCTTTGCTTGGGCGTCTGTGGAAGAGATTGGTCTGAGGAGAATAGGCCACATCAGGCAGGGAAGAGATCTTGGTCTGGGGAGGATCTTGGTTCTGAGGACAGGCAGGCAGTCTCAAGCCACAGGCACCCTCACTTCGCTTCGGGGGCGGTGGAGAACATGCTTTGGACAGCCTCGGTCTTGGGGAGTTTGGGTTAGTAAGGTTAGACTGGCCAAGATCAGGCTTGGGGGAGACGCCTTCGGGATCTTGGTCCTGCCTTGGAGAAGACAGAGAGAGACCAATGACGGGCCCCGGTAAGCTTTGGATGTATGTGGGTCTAAGAAGGGGATGTCCTTCATGACCTGGGCCTGGGGATCCTTTGGGAGGAGATGCCTTTGGGATGTGGGGATGGGGAGAATGGCAAGGGGCCATCTGGGAGGAGACGTCTTTGAGATCTCAGTCCAGAGAGACAGAAGCCTCGGACAGATGACTGCTCATAGGCCATGGGTACTCCCACTTCGGATGGAGATCCGTGGAGGAGTTGCCTTTTGGGAACTTAGTCCAGTGGAAAGTGGCCAGGGTCGGTTTGGAGGAAGATGCCTTTGGGACCTTGGTCCAGGGGAAAAGGCAGGTCCAGCAAGTACAGGCATCCCTTCCACATCATGGGGTTAGGGGCACGGGGCTCCCACAATCTGGAAAGCCCAGGTAGAATTTTTTGGCTCTTGTATTCTTTTCACAAACTTTAACTTTTTCCTTATTTTAACTTTATCTTTTTTGAACCCTCACCTTCCGTCTTAGAATCAATACTGTGGGTTCCAAGGCAGAAGAGTGAGGAGGGCTCTAGGCAATGGGGTCAAGTGACTTGCCCAGGGTCACCCAGCTGGGAAGTGTCTGAGGTCAGATTTGAACCTGGGACCTCCCATCTCTAGGCCTGGCTCTCCATCCACTGAGGCACCCAGCTGCCCCTCTTATTTGAATTAAAAAAAAAAGAAATTGCATATATCTGCAGCATTAAATGATAAAATATGTTGCTATTACGCAACACGACACGTATACTTTAGGCATTTCGGAGTTTCTGGACTTTTTCTGTGTCCTCTGCTGGCCTTTCCATGCCATCTGCAGGTTCTGCATAACTCCCCCAAATTCCCATTTAGTCTCTTATGCCAACCCGGGATATATTGAAACTGTGGCGGGAAAGTCCCGATGTGGAAGGGCTACCTGTGCTGGAAAAGGAGGCGGGTGCTCTTGCTTTGGTAATGGGTCAGGGGACAAGATGGCTTTTGATCATGGCCTGGAAAGAATCGAGGTCAAGAAGAATGCCCGCGGTCAGTCTGGAAGGAGGGCGGCTTGGGAGCTCATGCCTTTGAGAACCTTGGAGATTGGCCCAAGGAGAATGGCCAAGGGCAATCTGGGAGGAGATGCCATGGAGGGGGGGTCTTGGCCTGGGGGAAATGGTCAAGGTGAGATGCCTTGGGCATCTGGGAATTGGGAGAATGGCCAAAATCGGTCTGGGGAGGGATGATTTGGAGACTTCAGTCCATGAGAGAAGGCAAGGACAGAGAGACCAACAGATGGGCGCTCACGGGCTGGACTCAGCTGCTGTTTAGGATGTGAATCTGTGGAGAAGACTCCTTTTGGGAACTTGGGCCTAGGGAAAATGGCCAACATCAGCCCAGGAGTCCCGAAGAGAAGGCAGGCACAAAGAGAAAGAGAGATGGAGAGACAGGCCGCAGGGGCTGTCCCTTTGGCCGCGAGTCCGTGGAGGAGATGCCTTTTGGGATTTTGATCTGGGGACAATGACCAAGGACCCTCTGGGAGGAGAAGCCCCAGGAGATCTGGGGTCAAAGGGGAAGGCGAGGCCAGAGAGATAGAAAGATGGAAAGAGAGAAACTCACAGGCTCCAGGAGCTCTTCAGATGGAAGTCTGTGGAAGAGACAGACGCCTTTGGACATCCATGGTGGAGTGGTGAACAGTCTCGGACTCGGGGGTTTGGAGGCCTGTGAACCAATGACCAAAGTCTTGCTCGAAGACTCCTCGGCAGCTGCTTTCCAGGGTCTGCAGGGTAGGGCCGGGGCTGGAGCCAGGTGATACCACTTGGCAGTCACGGGCACCCCAGGGCCAAGGCAACTACTCCTCTGTGGCCTCCCTCCACCCAGCAGGCGCCAACACCCTTCGTGGTAGAGAAGCGTAATGGTGGATCGATGTGCTGCTGTAAGAAATATGAGTAAGACAGACCCTGAGAACCGAGGAAGACTTGTCCAGGCTGACGTAGGGGCACACGAGCGGAAGCAAGAGGAAAAAAAGAAATGAAAACCCCCAATCAAAATGCTGCCGATCCGATCGTGGTGGCCCAGCATGGTCCTGAAGGAAAGGGGAGACCTAGAACCTCTGGCCTCTGATACCAGACAGCTAAAAAATGGCAGAGATGGGACTCAGATGGGTGCCGTCCTATTTCATGGCACAATCCACCACGGCGGAGTGGGATTGGAGCCCTCCCGGCACCGGGAACCCCATTGCTGCCCATGTGCTGAAAGAGAGAAAGGAAGGAAGGAAATAAGCATTTATTAGGCATTTTGAGAAGCATCCATGTTCCAGGCACTGCGCGAAGCTCATTCTCATCTCATTTGTTTCTCCTAAGAGCCCTGAGAGGTAGGTTCTAGTTTTAACAGATGGAGAAACTGAAGCAAACAGGTGAAAGTAACTTGCCCAGGGTCATACACGAAGCGTCTGAGGCTGCATTTGAATTCAGGTCTTTCTGACTCCCAGCCTAGCATTCTATCAACTAGGCCACCTAATGGGGGGTGGGATGGGGAGAGAGAAAGAGACAGAGAGACAGAGACAGAGACAGAGAGAGGAGAGAGAGAGGGGAGAGAGGGAGGG
>NW_025341111.1:0-4511 GCF_016433145.1 Gracilinanus agilis | reverse complement strand
ATATATATATATATATATGAAAATAATATTTTTTCAAATTCCTAATGTATTCAAGGTATTCTGTTAGAAAGTTGGAGACAATTCTTTCTCAATAAACTTCTTATATAAAACAAAAAATGACGATATCTTTAAGGAGAAATGAATAAAAGACAAAAGAAGACAATAAGAAGTAATGAGGGAAAATCATGGAAAAGAGTGGAGGGAGAAGCAATCTACTGTGCACTACAAGAAAACTAATAAAATATGTCCTAAAGGAGCAAATACAATGAAAAGGGCTTCTGAAAGATCCAACCAAAATATAGTTCCTACAAAATTACTGAAGACCTGCTCATCAAGAAATCACTTCTAAACTCCTATTTCCTCCTCTCCCACTGACTCTGTGATGCCCTATACCTCTTCTAGCTCATGATTGATTTGGCCTGGGATTGTCCTGCAACTCTTTGACATCTTCAGCTTCAGTCCAAGCCAAGGGAATGTTTTAGGGGAAACTTATTTTACGGGGTATATAGAGATCAACGAATGAGATCATTTGCAAGCCTTGAAAGGAAGAAAAGAGAGGTTTGGAAAAGGTTAGGAGGAAGAGGTGGGAGGAAGAGTAGAAGAGAATGGGGACAATGCTAATCATAACTAGTATTATAAAGGATGGGATAGGTAGCCAGGAACAGGAGTGAGAGAAAATTAAGGAATTGTGAAAACCTTTTGGAATTTCCCACTAGCAATGTCCTTAGAGGTCCTCTCTTTAACATTTCTTTTAGAATTTCCATGACGAAGATTAGCCACTGTGGAAAGTCAGTGTTACAGATGAACATAAAGAAACTGCAAGTGGGCCATAGGAAGGTGGGGAGTAGATATAACCATAATGACCTCCCAGAATCTTTTTGTGTCAATATCCCAAGGGATAATTCAGTTTGAGAGTTCCAAATAACAGTTATCTGTATGGTCAGAGAATACATAGGTCAAATATCAAGGGCAGTGGGGATCCAAAAATGATGGTCCTACAAATGGAAAATCACTGAGGTTAAGAAGTATAAAATAAGTATATATTAGAAACTAGGGATAAAACTCATGTCTGTTCATTACTTGTACAATACTTCACTCACAACATCATGTTACCAGATGTTTATCACTATATATTATCCCAAGATATAATTTTGTTTATTAAAAATGTTACTTGTGTGCTGTCTTCTTATTACTCACTCTCGCATGTGTAAGTGGAAATTTTGTACCTTTTATACTTCATCTCCTGGAATTCTTCCCTTGCTGCAAAATTCCCTTTTCCTTTCTGTTTATGCGCATCTAAAATGTGATTGCACATAAATTTTGGGTAATACCTCTCTTGTGCTCTCTTCTTTCATGAGCAGGCTGAGTGGTTTAGGTAGTTTTTTAGTTTAGTTATTATTAATACACTTTAAAAAATATAATACTTAGTTCTTATATGTTAAGTTTAATATTCACAAGCACTCTACTCTAGGATGTCTTAAGATCAAGTATTTAGATTTATAAAGAACTTATTTTTATCCCTTCTTGTTTCTCTTTCATTTTATAGTTTAGGGAACTCAGCCACTAAAAAATTAAGTAACTTGTTCAAATTAACGATGAGTGACAGCAGAGCAATAACTAAAAATAATCGTGTCCAGGACAAATACCACAGATTATGAACCTGACAGACAATATAGGATGCCCACACATTGGGTGACAGAGTAGCATCAAATACCTTGGGAGAGAAGTCTACCATATATCAAGCACTATGGTTTGAACAGCAATGAAGACATTTGGGTAAACTTCAGGTAACCAAATACTTTTGTAAAAATAATATTGGAGAAGAGGGTAAATAATCTTTTTTATGTTCTACTGTTATACTTATCATTTGAAAATTGCCTGGGATATTAGCAAAGGGACATGAATGTCAAAAAAGGAACAAGAGGTGATGAGTAGTTTCTCAAAGAGAATGAACTATTAATCCTCTGAACTCTAAAGATACTGGTCATTTGGAAATTCTATGTAGCTAGTTAGCATAAAAACTAAATCAGGTATCATGGATCCAGCTGTTATTTTTTTATCAAGCGGCTATAAGGATGTTCATACTAATCTGGCTTGTTCATATTTTTTTAAACCCATACCTTCTGTCATGGAATACTAGGTATAGGTATAGGTTCCAAGTCAGAAGAGCAGTAAAGGCTAGACAATGGCCGGGGGGGGCGAGGGAGGGGGCGGGTTAGGTTCAGGGTCACAGAGTCAAGAAGTGTCTGAGGCTAGATTTGAACCAGGACCTCCCATATCCAGGCCTGGGTATCCATCCACTGAACCACATGGCTGCCCCCTATCTGTTAATTTCAAAGGAAGTGGGTCATATTTTTAATTTAAGGCTTTTGACACCCCAAACCCCTATTTAATCACTTTTCTGCACTTCACTTTCATTTACAGAAGCAACTTCCTGCCTAGCATATGAAATTAAGACTATATCCTTAGTGGCAGTGTTTGGGGAATAATATTTCATGGTTGAATTATCACTTGTACTATAATGCTATCATTAATCATAATGAGTAACTTTGGGGAGGTCTTCACATAACAGCTCTGTCCTCTGCTTGTTGAGTGTTTGCCTTTGTTAGGTATCTAGTTTTAATTTGGAATGAGAAAGTAAACTTTCTATATTCTATTGCTCCTTGAAAGTCTTATTTATATATCCTCCCTACTCAAGCGACATCTCAAAGCAAAACTTAGGCACTCAAGACTCTAAGCTTTGTAGTGACATTACATACCTACCAGAATCTATTTCATCTAAAAAATGTAGCAAAAGTGAAAAATCTCTAAATGTTTCAACTTTCAAAGGGAAACACTGTTAACCTCCAAAGGAAGCATGGAATCCTTAGTTGCTTAGCTGAACTTAGTACAAAAGACACAGAAGCTAAGGAATACTTGTCACTTCATCCATGTTGTTTTAAAAATGACTTCATTTTGTTAAAGTGGGTGATTCAGTTGGTATTTAAAGTAAAAAAAGCTCCTCCTTCAAAGAATTTTCCTACTTTATTTTTTGCTTGTTTAATTAAAAAGTTACAGTGGTTGTAAAACATGGTGGAAATCTTTGAAAATTCTATTATAAATAGTATTGTTTACAAATAATTTAAGAGGTGATATTTTGCAATGTTAAAAAAGTCATTTGGAGCTTCAATTTGATAATATGAAGCTAAATGGCTTATTTTAAACATTATATGTTGGGAAGGAGCAGAGAATGATTCCAGGTACTAGCGTTTAGTATGCTTTGCAGTCATTTAATAGTTTTGAGTCTTAGCTTCATCATTTGTTAAGTGAGGGTGTTGAACCACATAGTATTCATGTCCTCTTCTATATTCCTATAATTAGATTTTTAAAAGCATTATTTTAATTAAATGGAAGAGATGCAGAATAATTATTCCTATTCCATATACTTCAATTACTGCTCAAAGGATTTTTCATTTGTCCTGTTTTGAAGAAAGGGGAGGAAATGCATCCTCAAGTGATGTAAAGGGAAGAATAATATAGTGTTTTTCATTGTGAATCCTCATTTCTTGCTTATTCTCAAATAGCACAAACTAGGAGAAATAATTTATTTCCTGAATTAGGGACTTTTTAGGTGGTAGATATTTTTAATAGTTTTAAAAAAAGGAATTGAAAGTACTACTACAATATTTAAAGTGTCCTTTAGTTCACAAGAGTATATGTTCATATTTGCATATGCAAATGAGCATCTGCAAATGCAAATGAGATAATTATACTTCTAATAACTTGGTTTTGATGCCAATTTGTGTATATACATATAAATACAAATTCTGCACATGTAATAGTTCCATAGATGTAAATTTATAACCTAAATTGAGGTGACTGGGAAATATGATAGGTGTTGAATAATGAAGAAAATGTTTTGGAGAAACTACTAGAATTTTTGTAAACAGTGGGATATACTGAAAAGAGCAGAAAATAGAGAATTATAAGACTGGTTCAAATATTGTATATGCTCTGCTTTTTATTAACTGTCTGAATTGGAACAGTTCACTTACCTTCTTTAAGGATTAGTTCCTTCATTTGTTAAATGACCCTCTAAACTGTCCCATTTACCTCCCCAGGTTGTTTATAGGATCAAATGAATTGCGCAATTAATTAACCAAACAGAGATTATTAATTATCTCTTCTGTGCCAGGAACTGAGCTAGATGTTTGGAATTTAAATCTGAGTAAGACAGGAATGTTGATCTGGATGGATCATCAGAAAGTGACCTCCTGCAATAGATAACTTGGTTGGAAGGAACTGTTTAATAAGACAAAAAAAAAAGATAAATTTTGGAATGGATATAGGAAAAACTGTTGGAGTTCTGAACTGATACAACCATTCTAGAGAGCAATCGAAGGGCCATCAAACTGTGCATACCCTTTGACTCAGCAATACCACTACTAGATCTATATCCCAAAGAAAGCAAAAATAGAGTGGAAAGACCTACTTGTAAATATATATATATATATATATATATATATATATAT
>NW_025341110.1:0-8042 GCF_016433145.1 Gracilinanus agilis | reverse complement strand
GATGGATAGAATAGGAAGAACCCATAGAAGAGATAGAACACAGAGATAGAAGAGAGTGAGCTCACAGAATAGATTACAATAGACGGATTACAATAGACGGAGTACATGAAGTAGATAGTAGAGATAGTACTCAAAGAACAGATAGAACACAACAAAAGTTAGAACAGTTACAATAGATGGAAAAGGTGGAAAAGAGAACAGGTAGAATAAATGGAATAGGAAAAACATATAGAATAGATAGAACCCATAGAATGGATAGATAAAACACAGAGAAACACCTTACAAAAGATCTAACAGAAGAGACTGAAGAGGTAGTACACATAGAACAGAGAGGACACAGGATAGATGCAAAAGATGGAGCTTATAGAACAGATGAATTAGACATATCACAGAACATGTAGACTGGTTAAGACTGAGAGATTACTTAAAACATATAGATACTAAAAATAGATGAAAAGAATAGGAAGAACCCATAGAAGGTCCTTCCTATTCTTTCCTTCTATTTTTAGTATCTATATGTTCTATATGATCATCCTAACCAGTCTACATGTTCTGTGTTATGTCCAAAGAGACTGAGCTCACATATCAGATAGTCTGGATGAAGCAAGCAGATTTTGAAGATTGATTCTACAACTGATTACTACATTGATTGATTGATAGTCTGGATGAAGCAAGCAGATTTTGAAGATTGATTCTACAACTGATTACTACATTGATTGATTGATACTACACATTGAATAGGGGAAAGACAGAGAGCTCAGAAAACAGATAGTATGCATTGATATATAGATTAGAATACATAGACTAGAACACAGACCAGACTACATAGACAAAAGATAGATGACTAGAAGTTAGAAGACATACAATTGATCAAATTGAATAACTAGATACAAATGAGATGAATAGCTTATAGTTAGAACAGAATGAAGAGCTAGAGCACATTAAAAAGGAAGGATGGATAGGACACAGAACAGATAGAAGAAATAAGACACATAGAATAGATGGAAAATATAGAGCTCATAGAACATAGAGAGAGTAAAGATATATGATAGAACATATATGGAAGAAAGGTCTCAGAACAGATGGAATAGGTAACACACAGAGTCTAAAGAACCCATGAATCAGAACAGAGATACAAATGGTACATGAAAAGTTATAGAGAGAATATATGGAAAATGTAGAGCACATGGAACAGAGAGAGCACATACAAGAGATGGAGCACATTGAATAGATAAATGAGATAGAATACAAAGAATAAATAGGAGACAGACACAAAAGTTAGGAAAGTTTGAATATATGGAAGATGTAGAAAACAGAACAGGTAGAATAAGTGGAACCGGTAAAACATTAAATAGACAAAACACATAGAATGGATAGATAGAACACATAAAAAAGATATAACTGAATAGATGGAAGAGGAAGAACATATAGAACAGATAGAATAGAGGGGAGATAAAGATCATAGAATATATAAATTAGGCACAAAAGAACCAGATTATTTCTAATATAGAAATAAAAAATCAAATAGAAATAGATACTAAAGATAGATGGACAGAATAAGAAGAACATATAGAAGAGATAGAACATCAAGATGCAAGGGAGAGATCTCACAGAGTAGATAGAATAGATGGACCAGAAAAAACATGAAGATGATTTATAGTACACATAGAATAGATGGAAGAGAGAGCTCGAGAACAGTGATACTAAAGATAGATGATAGAACACGGATGGAAAAGAGTTCACAGAACAGATGGAATACATAACAGGTAGAGTAGAAAGAACCCATAAATCACATAGAACACCAATACAAAAGGTAAATGAACTGTTATAGAGGCACATGGAACAGAGAGAGCACATAGAACATGTAGAATGGTTAAAAGAGAGATCAGATAGAAATATACTAATGACAGATGTATAGAATAGGAAGAACCTACAGAAGAGGTAGAACACAAATATAGAGGAATAAGCTCACAAAACAGATAACAATAGATGGAACACATGGAATAGATAGAATATTTGTCACTCTTCCCTCTAAGTATACTTTTTCTAGCTGTGCTGATGATGTTAATAAAACAATTTTTTATAAGAATATCATCTATTCTTATAGGAATACAAAGCATTTGAACTTATTTGGTCCTTTAAAGAAAGTTTTGGTTTTTTGGTTTGTTTTTTTCTTTCCCCTCTTTTAACTACATTTTGGTGATTCTCTTGATTTCCGTGTTTGGACATCAAATTTTCGATTTGTCCCATCTTTTCTTTATGAATGCTTGGAAGTCTTCTGTTTTATGAAATTACCATACTTTCCTCTGCAAGAATATAGTCAGTTTTGCTGAGTAGTTGACTATTTGTTGTAACCTTTGTTCCTTTGCTTTACAGAATATCATGTTCTATGCCTTCTGGTCCTTCAGTGTAGATACAGCCAGATTCTGTATTATCCTAAGTATGGCTCCATGGTACTTGAATGACTTCTTCTTAGCATCTTGTAATATTTTTTCCTTGGTCTGGTAGTTCTTGAATATATAACATTCCTGGGCATTGCCACTTGGGTAGGAAGTGAACTATGGATTCTTTCAATGTCCACTTTCCCCTTTTGTTGGAGAAAGTCAGGGCAGTTTTCTTAGATAATTTCCTGTAGAATGCTGTCCAGGCTTCTCCTTTTTTCATGGTATTCTGGTAGTCCAATAATCTCAAATTGTCTCTTCTGAATCTCTTTTCCAGATCTGAGGTTTTGTCACTGAAATGTATTCTATTCTCAATTTTTCATTCTTTTGATTTTGTTTATAGATTCTTACTGCCTTATAAAGTCATTTGCTTCTAGTTGTTGAATTCTAATTTTGAAAGACTGAATTTTATTTCTGGATTTTTGGAAATCCTTCTCCTTCTGGTCTGATTTTCTTTGTAGTGTAATAATGGGTTTATGTAGCTGATAATAGGGGAGTTAATGGTACAAGTGAGTCACCTGGGCCAGGGAGCCTGTAACTATTGTAGCTGGTGATTTGATACTGACAGGGATGTGTAGCCTGAGCACTGATACCTAGTCAGTCTCCCTGCTATCTCTAGGTTCCTTTAAGTTGGGGAGTGAGGAGCCTTTCCCTGCTGAAGTGAAACTCACACACTTCCTGAATAAAATGAATGCATGTGCAGTACTTCCTTTGGAGTCAAGTGGTTGCTATTCTCACCTCTCCTCAGCCCCTTAGCCCACGTTGATGTTATAAATAACTATATAAGCTCACAGTTTCAGGCTAAGGGTTTATTTAAACACAGAAGGGAAAACTGAGGAAAGAGGTTTTAGGGTATGGAGAAGCTGTTGCTAAGGGCAACTGGCCAGGGCTGGCAATGGTCCTAGAAGGTAAGATCAGGCTGAGGGATTCAGCCCCTCAGCCAGAGATAATTTTCATTGCCCTGATGTTATGTGATCCACCAGCTATACAGATGAAGTTGATGAAATAGTTAAGGGGTGTCCCTGCTACTCAGTTGACTAATTTGATTTCCTGACCCCATTCCACCTCCCTCTATCCATCCCGGGATCCAAAGGGAAGTCAAGGGGTAGCTGGGTGTCTGGATGAAGGTCAAGGCAATCAGAATCCCAAGGTTGGTTCTGCAGGGGAATTTTTAGTCCCAGCTCAATCTGTCAGGACTTGGGACTGGCACCTGCTGGCCAAAGTTCTATTCTCCTAACTGACAGGATTGCCTAGGGTAATTTTGCAATGCAAGAGATCTTACATAAATCCTGCATTACTGTAGTTAATCTTTCATTTTTTTACCTCATTTTCACTCTGGGCAATTTTGACTTTCAAGACACTATTTGTGATAGTCCTGCTTTAGCCAGACAGGAGGCTTGGGGGCTTAGCAGTGTTGGTGCAGTTAAATAAGCTCAGCCAGAAATTCAGATGGTTTTCACAGAGGCTATCCTGCTGCCATCTACTGATTTCTCTTATTTATACCTTTTCTTTCTTAATATAATATACAGGGTTGCTATGGATATTCCATAATCAATATATATCTTTTCTTGGAGATATTGTACAAACCATACATCAATCTTGTTACCAAAAACCTTGTTACTGACAACTTTTTCATTCCCCAGTAACTTCCAATATTTTAAGGTGTGTTTACTTGTGTCCTTTGCCATGGGGTGGAGAAAGCAGTCCAGATGGCGGAATGGGACATATCATGCTTTCAGGGCAATTTCTCCATTTATCATCCATTGTTAAATACCGTATCAGGTAACGGGTGGAGGGGGGAGATTTGGAGATTTTCTGACGTGTTTTTGCAGGCACTTGTGTTTTTAAGTTAGGGTTTTAAAATCTTTAACATTAACTCACTATTTCCTGTTTTGTTATAGGGATACTTTATGGGAATTTCTGTATTATTACATATAAAGGTAAGGCATTTTCTAGGAGTTTGTAGGTGGCTTGTAAGGGTGCTAATAATAGTGTGTAGTGAAAGTGAATGGAGGAAGGTAGGAGGATTGAAGGAACAGGAGAAATAAGAGACCACTTTTTGGTCACTGTGCACTTGACCCAATCAGGCACAAGTTGATTGCTCTTTCCTGGAGCTCTGTTCTGAGCCCCTGGCAGAAAGATCTGTACTCTTTTAGCACTATCAGCCTCCCCAAAGTGCAATGCATGTCCTCACCATGGTCTCAGACTGGGGACTCCTGGCTTTCTCTGAGCTCACACAGATTAGCCCACATCAGCACAGACTGTCCTGGGCTAGAATTCTGGATTTCACTAGAGGTTTGAAACTTCATGGGCTGTGGGTTGGTTTTGACTTCTATTTGCCCAGGCAAACTTTCTCAAGGTCTGAATATTGGCTTGTGCTTAGTTTCGGAACCTGGACCTGCAGATGTGGGGTAGAGATGTGTGGTTTACTCTTGACTTCCTCTTAACTCCTTGTTATAATCTTCCTGTCTGTGCACCCCTCTCACTCTAGGGCCCCCAATTGAAGAAGAAAAGGTCAAGAATATCAAGGGAATCATTGGAAAAATGTAGAAGGTAGGTGGTCTAGCAGCTAAACAATTAAATGAAGGATGAATGGAATATATTGGTTCCATAAAACACAGTAGAAAATGACCATAGTAATCAAGTTTTGAAAAGCTAAAAAGTCCAAGCTTTTGAGATAAACCCAAGGTTCACTGTAATGGTCACTTCAACCAGATTTGACCTCCATTATCATGTATAAGATTCACTTATTCAAGAAACATTGAGTGGGCTAGGGATATGGAGTAAGTAGGGAATTGCTTCCTGAAATATTTTCTGGCCTAGCTGGGGGCTCATGAATAAGCTAGCAAACAATGACAAAGCATTAGGGAATTACAGTGTGTTTCTACTGGTATTTCTGTCTATGTCTGTCTCTATAGCTTTCCTTTCTATTTCCCTTTCTCTCTCCCTCTTTAGTACTCTCTCTTCAGTACTTGACATTGTGTGACCTTGCGCAAATCTCTGGCCCTGAACTCCACCCACATCACAGGGGTTTGGGGCAATCTTTTTCTTTAAAAGTGACAAAAACCTGAGTGGAGACTAAGTAGACCACTTCTTCCAGCAGGCCTACCCTCTTTCCCCCTCCCCTAATCTTTGCAATGAGGGCTAAGGAAGACACTCACCAGGTCAGCAAATTTATAGTAGTCTTAGCTCCTCCAAGGCAAAGTCTAGCTGTGGTCTTCCTCTGCCTCCCAGTTCTCTCTTGGCTGCTTCGGTTCTGACCTGACCTTTAGGGTGATGGGAGTTAAGACCAGCTTCTGTGAGGTCACTGGCTTTGTTACCAAACATACCCTTGTTGCTGTGACAATGGGGTCCAAACAAACCTCATTTTCACCCAGGTGAGGCTTGTCCCCCGTGGTACTGTACTTTCCAAAGAGGACATTGATTGAGTTATTGAATTGTGTAAATGGAAATCTTGTGCCTTTGGACTACATTTTCTGGGAACCCAGTGACTTCCTGTCATTATGTGCTGTTGTAGACAGGAGATAAATTTAGTGGTCTTCTGTGCTTAGCCCTATCTTTCCTGAATTGCAACTTTGATGGAGTGGGCTGTTTCAGTCGGTAGATTAGCCATGGGCTACTAGTTTTATTTTGTTACTTTTTTATTCCTTTACTTCTAGTGATTATTAATAAATGTTCTGAAACATAATACATTTATTGCATATAAATTTTCATCTATACAATGATGGCAACCACTGAAATTGGAGAAAAAAAAATTCTTAATTTTTAAAAATAGCCTAGATAAATTGTGCAAAGCCATGTTACTCCTACCAAAGCATTTTGCACATCCCCCCACAAACTCCAAGACATCTCTGAACTGTCTTTGAAGCTGCTCTCCTGCCCGTGCAAGTTTTTTCTTTCCCATTTTTCACAGCTGGGATACCTGCACCGCTGCTTTAGTTTGACTTATCTGACTTATCTGGGGGCTCTGGATGGAAAAGGGATAAGCTACTTGTCACACCATTTGCTTGAGCCTGTGTTCTTCAGTGCTGCCCCTGGCATTGCTCCTGCTGAGTCAGACTCCTGTTGATAACTCCAGGCTGCCTGCTTCTTCCCCTTTCTATTCCAGTTCCTATTCCAGCTACTGCTGTTGTTGCTATTGCTGTTATTGTTGCAAGTGGAGCAATGGAGTTTCTAGGAGGATTGGTTGAGGACATCACAGATTTACCCCTAAGAGTGGGGAGACTTGGGAATCCAGGAGGCTGAGGAACACAGCGTCTGGGAGCATAGACAAGGGAAGACTGCACACAATAGATATCACTGTGGAGACTCAAAAAATGGTCTTAGGGCACAAACCTCTCTGGAGTTCAATAGAAAGACTTGCCTACACTCCTCACTCAGACTTCTACTGGGCAGTCTCTAGGTTCTGTGTAAATGGAATTAGCTCACCCTTATTCATCCTTTAGGTTTTAGCCACCAGGAATAATGTCACCCCACCCAACTTAGAATTAAGTGGAGAGGGGGAGGTCTGTGACCCACATGTATAATGAGTAACAAATAAAAAACAAAGCACTATCCCCTGGGCAGTCCAAAAGCGTACTGAGGCTGCCATTTCTCCATGTGAAACTGAGGGTGGACACAGGAAGTGATGAAAAATGGTCTTTTAAATATGATGGTAACTTCCTGTGGGAAGCTTTTGGCACTTTGAACTTGGTGTTGAAGAAGCTCTGGTGAGACCTCAGACTTCTTCCCTTTGAATTGTCATGTGGGTAAGTTAGGCTGACTCTTTCTATTACCTTGGTGTTTCTGGAGGCTCTAGTCTCAATTAGGCCTCTCTTTTTTGAGGAGGTCTTGTCTGTAGAAGCCTTTTTTTACTTAACCTCTGTACCCCTCTGCTGGGGCTGCTGAATCCCTACCTGGTTCATGCCTCTGGTCAGGGATAGTTTCTCTCTCTCAATTTCCCTAACTTCAGCCTTCCTAAGTGTTAAGAAACCACCATAAGAGGTTCCGGGTTAAGATGGCGGCAGAGTAAGAAGCAGCTCTTAACCTCTCCTGACCGAAACACACAAAACTCCTCAAGGGGACATAAAAACAAGTCCAGACGAACGGAGGAACCCCACAAAAGGGCACAGTGTGGAAGGTACGTGGAATCGAGACAGTTCCAGGCTAAAAAGGGCTCTCACTCACTCAATTGCGAGCTGAGCAACCGCCCCACCCCACCCCCTGCACACTCACCTATAGCTACGAACCCAGCTAAAAAGAAATAGAGCAAGTTTGGGGCACCCATCGAGTCATCGGCAGCTCCGGGACCTGTTCCTGAGAGCAGCAAGACTTAGGACCCCATTAAGTCAAGAACGCACGCAAAATCTGAGCGCGCGGGAGCAGAGAGTGGACGCTGGGCGCGCGCCCGCTGAGCAGAGGCGTGGGTGCCAGCTGAGCAGAGGTGTGGGTGGAGGCAAACACAGCCAGGAACTAAAGCCTAAGTGGGGAACCAGTGCAGACGGGTATATGACTGTGGAAGCAGCGCCCTGAGACTTGTAAAGAAACCTCCTGCAGAGGATCAAGCAAGGGAATCCACCAGGGGGCTTGACCTTGGAAAAAACTAGAACTCAGACCTCAGGA
>NW_025341109.1:0-6342 GCF_016433145.1 Gracilinanus agilis | reverse complement strand
GGGATGGAGGGAGGGAAGAAAGGAAGAAAAGAAGAAAAGAGAAAGACACTGCCTTGTTCAACTTCTCCCATAATCTGACCAATTTTGCAGATGAGGTAACCAAGAGTGACAGAGATTTAGCTAACACTACATAATTAATTAATTAGTGGCAGGGCTAGCCCCAAACCCCGGTATCCTTGTTCTTCAGGCTAACTTGCCCACTTACCCAGTGCCAATAGCAACAATGTGTTATAGACAAATGTTAAGATAATATTAGAGATTTTGCCCTTTTTTCCTACCCTTTCTCAGAGAGGAAGCAGTCCAGCAAACTTGAGTTGGAAGAGAGAGAGCTGATGAATATGGTGCACTTGACTAACAGGATAAATTAAAGAAGCATTTTAAAAAGGAGGGAACATAGAGATATTGAATTTTCCTATGAGCCTCTCTTGGCCCAAAGAACTCTAAATAGTCTTAGTGACAAGGTGTTTTTCAATTGGACTATTCTTAGCAATTGTGACATTTATTTCATAACATTTAGCCACTAAAGGATCCATTGCCATTTCTTCCATCTTTTTATCTTTTTTAAACCCTTACCTTCCATCTTAGAATCAATTCTATATATTGGTTCCAAGGCAGAAGAATGGTAAGAGCTAGCAATGGGGCTAAGTGACCTGCCCAGGGTCACACAGCTAGGAAGTATCTGAGGTCAGATTTGAACCCAGGACCTCCCATCTCTGGGCTTGGCTCTCAATTCGCTGAGCCACCTAGCTTCCCCTTCCTCTATCCTTTTAAAGGAGAAGGATCAACATACCATAGTGGGTTGTTTTTTTAATGATGGAATTTAAAGTTCAGATATCTGTCTTCTTTCACAAAAAATATATCTTGCATGACAGCACTGGTATAGCCTATATCAGATTATTTTCTGTGTTGGAGAAGGGGAAGAGAAGGGAAAATTTGGTTCGCAAAATGTCAGAAAACAATTGTTGAAAATTGTTTCTATGTGTAAATGAAAAAAGTAAAATAAAAGAAACAGATAAAAAAAAGAAGTTCAGAGACCTGGGTTTGAATTTCTGCTCTTCCACTAACAAGTTTTCTGGTCTTGGGCAAATCTCTGAGGCTTAGATTCCTTGTCTATAAAATGATAAAGTTTGAACTAGATGACCTCTGAGGTCCCTCTAAACTTGAAGATTTTATGATCTAATTTGAATGAGCAATTCTAGGGTAAAGAGAAGGTGGCATTTTTGTGTGGTTTTTAAGCAAATTCATCCAAAAAAACTTTACTAGAATCTTTTTCTCTGTGGAAAGGGAGAGGGTATGGGAAGGAGGAAAAAGTGTTTTCTTCTTCCTTCCCTTTTTTTTTAAATATACAAAGTTATTGTGCTCTTAGCCTGAGTTATTTATATACATAGCCACTATCCTAATATTGGATGTTCTTCCTCTGTCAAAGAAAAAGAAAATTAGCGTGCTTTTTTAAAAAGCAACTAAATAAAAAGAATGTTCCTGCTTGTTCTTTTCTTTTCACATCCCTATTCACATAAATATTATCTTCCCTGTTTACTTGAGTTCAAAACAAAAAAACATATAAAGCTATAGTAAAAATGAGACTTTACAGTTCACGTGAAAGGAAACCATCTGCCAGGCTGGCCTTAATTGGACTAGAAGGAAAGGGTACTACCACATCCTAGCTGCCATCAAAGGGAGAAAAGAGAGCATCTGTTCCTTGTATGGGGGAAAAGGGGAACACTGTGAACCAAAGAATTATAGGACCTTGGACAAGTCTCTGGGCCTCAGTTTCCTCAACTGTATGCTTACTAGGCATATTTATATATAGTATATGCTTGTATACATATATACATATAGGAAAAGTAGGGATTAAGTAATTGGCACCTAATAAAATGTTTTGATCAAACATGAATTAGAATAGCCTTGAGTGTGTGCATCCGTGTGTGTGTGTGTGTGTGTGTGTGTGTGTGTGTGTGTGTGTGTGTGTGTTTTGAGGTGGGGACGGATATTATTTTAAAATTTGGACCTAAGAGAAAGCACCATTTACCCATTCTCAATGGTATTCTGGGATAGAAAAAGAAGATAGTATCTTGAAAAAGAAAAAAAATAGGAAAGAAGAGACTGAAAGAGGGTTGTTGACCTAGAAGAGCTGAATTTCTTTAAGAACCATTCTAGGTCTCCAAGAACCTTGGTAGGATGGTGAAAAGTGTGTATTGGGCAAAGAAATTTGCCCATAGGAAGTGACAGGGTAGCAAATATGCTAGAAATTATCATGTCCAATGAGGAGAGGGATATTCCTTGCGGAGGAGAGAATGCTGATGGTTGAGTCCAGACCACCAGTGGCTTTCCTCCATTGATTCCTCTTGTTATTTGGAACTTGATGGCTCCTAATTCCCATCCTCTTCTACATCTTGTGGAGAGAGTATAGCCGGGGGTGGGGGTTCTCCATATGTGTTTGTGTGTGTCTCTCTTTCTCTGGGGTGGCTTCCCAACCCAGTTACTCGGAGCATCATAAGCCGTGGTGGTTTTGAAACCCAACCATCTCTTCTTCCTGCTTGCTGAAGTGAGTTTATTTGCTCCCAGCCTATCATCTCCTCACCATAGGAGATTTTCCTTGGACCCAAAGAAAGTTCTGGTTTTCTGAGGGAGCCCAGTCTAGCTTCTCCAGTGAAGTAAAAAGGCAGGAGAAGCTCAAAGCACCAACTCATCAACAGGGAGATGTTGAGAAGCATCTTCCTTGGTAATCCACTCCTTCATGCCATGGAGTCTAGCCTCCCTGAAGCCCAAATGCTCCAAGCATTTGGGGGGTCTATTTCCGGAAAAAGAAATAATTCCTGTTGGTAACATCATAAGGACTCTGGGGATCCCCGATGTCTTTCCTGCTGTGCCCTGGGGTATTGGTAGGCTCAGAGCTACTGGGTGACACTGATGGTGAGATGAGGGGAACCAGCACTGGGGTAGACTGGGGCTTCTCAGAAACCAGCTGACCCAAAGAAAATGGAGGAAGTATGTTTGGCTTGCCTTCTTTCAAAGCTGTCAGCTTCGACTTTTTTCTGTACCTTGAAAACACATACACACAGAAAGAAACACAATAAGAAACCCAGATAGTTACACGGACTGCCAAAGAATTCTTCAGTGAAGCTGCTCATCTGTGCCATGAAAAACATTTATTTCTGGACCACTTTGGGGAAGCCAAGCTCCTAGGTCTGGAGAATCATGGAGACCACTGAGACCAACCCCTTCATTTAAAAGATGAGGAACATAGAAAGATTAAGTGATTTGCCAAGGGTCATGCAACTAAAAAGTGCCATCTGTGGGATTTGAACCCAGATCTTCCTGACTCCCAATCTAGTGCCCTCTCCATATACCCAGCTGTCTAACAAAAGGAACCTAATTGTTTCATAGTGCTGTCTGTTTCCAGAAGGTCCAAAGTCAAAGGCCTCAGAGATACCTTTAAAAGTGACTGTTAAATGCTTGACAATTGGAAAAAATATATACAGGTATCTCTTCTACATTACAGCTTTCCCATCATAGCCCCCTTTGACATATTGTGGGTGGGCATAAGAAATTAGATGGGAATTTTTTAGGAGTTTTGTAGAAGCCATAGACAACAGCATGATAGGCCAACAGATAACAGAAAAAGTTTAGAAAGTCAGGAATGAGGAGCAGCTAGGTGGTTCAATAGATTGAGAGCCAGGCCTAGCAATGGGAGGTCCTGTGTTCAAATCTGCCCTCAGATATTTCCTAGTTGTATGTCCCTGGGCACATCATTTAATCCTCATTGCCTAGCTCTTACTTGCCCATCTGCCTTGGAACCAATACACAGAATTTATTCTAAGACAGAAGGTAAGGGTTTCTTATTTTTAAAAAAGTCAAAAATGCATAAAATATTCATGGAATTTAATCACATAATATCAACATATTTTATATTTTACTAATATAAACATACATAATTTCTTTTATTGTAAATACCCCATAAAAGAAAAAGGAAAAAATTTCAACTTTTCTGGTACAAAGGGAAGGCAAAAAATGTTTACATGGATTTTCTAGGTTGTGGAAAATCCACACCCCTAACCGCCTTGACATGGAAGAAGGTTATATATGTACATCTATACATATAATTTATATATGTATATATATATATATTTTTAAGAATTGGTCTTTTCAAAAACACTCCTTAGGTAATGGACAGGGGGCATTTACTATCATTCCAACTTTGCAGATGAGGAAACTGAGATAACCCCTAAAGGTCTGTACTTGAGATTACTAGTCCAGTTCCTATACTCAGCACTGAAATGATTTAATTTGAAAATAAGGTTGAATTCTTTTTACCAAAGAATAAAAAAATGGGGCACCAGACAAATGAATGCTGAGACTGACAAACATCAAGGGGGTTTTCAGCAATGAGATAACAGCAAGGAAGCACTGTACCACTCCCTCCCTCTATGACCCTCTTGCTTCTCCTTCCCCTGAGGTTCCTGCCTCCCCATCAATAATTGCATCTTTCCACACAGCCCATGTGTGGATTTCGCCTCCAGGCTCTCCACTCATTGGAGGGATGCTGAGCTTTAGCAACTCCAACTGAGCCTGGCTGTGGACACCATTTGGGCAAAAGTGACTCATTCGACAGGAAAGACAGTGTTAAACAGGAAAGAGATAGACATCTCTGTGATCACAGCCTCTGATGGAGTGTTCAGCCCCCAGAGCCTCCTGCCAAAGCTAAGTAACTAAGAGGAGCAGCTTGGTAGCCCAAAGAAAGGTTCATTATCAATGACCCAGGATTCAGCTGTATCCCAGTGATTTTGAGACAGATGAAGGATAGGCAGTCCAGGCCCCTTGACTTCTCTTCCTTATGGATTTGGAACAAGACAAATCCGAATTCAAATCCCAGTTTCTCAGTCCTATGATCCCACTGCTTCTTGTACTTTGGCTAACCCTTGATTTATTACTCTTCTGAAGGCAGGCAAGACAAGGGAGATCATAGGATCATAGATTTAGAGCTGGAAGAGACCTCAGAGGCCATCAAATCCAACCCCACCATGAGAAAATTGAGGCATAGTGAGGCTGAATGACTTGCCCAAGGTCATAGAGATTATAAGTGGAAGAACAAATATCTGCTGTTCTATGTCACACTTTCTACTCATCAAATCCAGGTCTACTGATCACAATTCTAGTTCTCTTTCCAATATTTCAGGAAGGGACCTCTTGTTCAAATTATGGTTACATGTGAGCTGCTTTGGTTGAGGAAGGAGATTGAGATCAGTACTAAAAACAAGCAATGGGGATTTTTCTTGAGTTTCATTTCTCCATGCTATCTTTATCCATGTTGTTACTTAGCTCTTAAGTAGCCTTTGTCTTTGCCCTGGGATTCACAGACAAAAAATCAATAGAGTATGCAGTCTCTTAGTGAGATTTTTATTTGCAAATGCTCCCTGAGAATGAAATGAGTTGGCCCAGCAACTGGATGCTGTGATTACAACCCTGAACAGACTGTAAATTCCTTAAACTGTGTGTTTACATTTCATGAATCTAACCTCTGTGGACCTCAGTTTTCCCATCTGCAAAATGAGGAGCACCATCCCTGCCTTCCATCTTTTTAGGGGTATTACAATGGGTCACTCACACAGAAACGATCTTAAATATGAGATAGAATTATAATATATATTTGTATAGGGAACCTCTTGCCTAAGAGAATTAATCCATTCCAAATAAATTTGCTATAAAGTACATTTTTATGGACCTCATCAAAACTGATTCTAGGACTGCCTGCCCTTTGATCCAGCCATACCATTGCTGGGTTTGTACCCCAAAGAGATCATAGATAAAAAGACTTGTATGAAAATATTTATGGCTGCACTTTTTGTGGTGGCAAAAAACTGGAAAATGAGGGGATGCCCATCAATTGGGGAATGGCTGAACAAATTGTGGTATATGCTGGTGATGGAATACTATTGTGCTAAAAGGAATAATAAACTGGAGGAGTTCCAGGCTAATTGGAAAGACCTCCGGGAACAAATGCAGAGCAAAAGGAGCAGAGCCAGAAGAACACTGTACACAGAGACTGATATACTATGGTAAAATCAAATGTAATGGACTTCTGTACTAACAGCAATGCAATGACACAAGACAGCTCTGAGGGATTTATGGTAAAGAATGCTACCCACATTCAGAGGAAGAACTGTAGGAGAGGAAACATAGAAGATAATCAATTGCTTGAATGCATGGGTTGAGGCGGACATGATTGGGGATGTAGATTCGAAACGACCACACCAATGCAACTAACAACAATATGGAAATAGGCCCTGAACAAGGACACAAGTTACAACCAGTGGAAATGTGTGTCGGCCATGGGTGGGGGGA
>NW_025341108.1:0-12561 GCF_016433145.1 Gracilinanus agilis | reverse complement strand
AGGGAGGGAGGAAGGAAGGAAGGACTATTTAAGTACCTACTATGTGCCAAGCACTATGCTAAGTTCTTTACATATATTGTTCCATTGGATCTTCATATCAACCTCCTAAGTTTTTATGCTATTTATGTTAATTACTTCTTTAATTTGGTCTATGAAAGTGTTCGTTTGCAGAAGTTCAAATAAGCTTAGGCTTCCCAGGTCCTTTCTCACTGAACTGAGAGATGGCCACCAGTACTAGGCCTAAACAACTGTAAGTTCATGTACACCATGCAATTTTGGACGGGAGATATACTGGGGGCAGGCAGCTAAGTGGCTCAGTGGATAGAAAACCAGACCTGGAGAAGGGAGATCCTGGGTTCACATCTGGTCTCAGATACTTCCGAGCTGTATGACCCAGGCAAGTCACTTAACCCCAATTGCCTAGTCCTTACTGCTCTTCTGTCTATGAACAGATACTTAATAACTATTCCTAAACAGAAGGTAGGATTTTTTTTTACTTAGAAGTTTTTATTTAATTAATTTAGAATAGTTTTCCATGATTACATGATTCATGTTCTTTCTCTCCCCTCCTCCCACCCCCTCCAGTAGCCGACAAGCAATTCCACTGGGTTATACATCTGTCATTGATAGAGACCTATTTCCATATAATTAATATTTGCATCAGGGTGATTCGGTTAGAGTCTGCATCCCCAATCGTATCCCCATCGACCCATGTGATCCAGCAGTTGTTTTCCTTCTGTGTTTCTGCTCCCACAGTTCTTTCTCTGGATGTGGATAACATTCTTCCTCATAAGTCCCTCAGCATTGTCCTGGATCATTGCATTGCTGCTACCAGAGAAATCCATTACATTCGATTGTGCCACAGTGTAACTGTCTCTATGTACAATGTTCTCCTGGTTCTGCTCCTTTCATTCTGCATCAATTCCTGGAGGTTGTTCCAGTTCACATGGAATTCCTCCAGTTCTTTATTCCTTTGAGCACAATAGTATTCCATCACCAGCAGATACCACAATGTGTTCAGCCATTCCCCAATCAAAGGGCATCCCCTCATTTTCCAATTTTTTGCCACCACAAAGAGTATGGCTATAAATAGTTTTGTACAGGTCTTTTTCCTTATTATCTCTTTGGGGTACAAACCCAGCAGTGCTATGGCTGGATCAGAGGGCAGGCAGTCTTTTAAAGCCCTTTGGGCATAGTTCCAAATTGCCTTCCAGAATGGTTGGATCAATTCACAAGTCCACCAGCAATGCATTAATGTCCCAATTTGGCCACATCCCCTCCAACATTCATTACTCTCCCCTGCTATCATTTTAGCCAATTTGTTTGGTGTGAGGTGATACCTCAGAGTTGTTTTGATTTGCATTTCTCTAATTACTAGAGATTTAGAACACTTTCTCATGTGCTTATTGATAGTTTTGATTTCTTTATCTGAAAATTGCCTATTCAGGTCCCTTGCCCATATATCGACTGGGAGATGACTTGATTTTTATACAATTGGTTTAGCTCCTTGTATATTTGAGTACTTAGACCTTTGTTGGAGGTTTTTGTTATAAAGATTTTTTCCCGATTTGTTGCTTCCAGTTTTTTTAAAAATAATAACAATAGTATGTGACCCTGGGCAAGTCACTTGACCCCCATTGCCTACCCTTACCAATCTTCCACCTATAAGTCAATACACAGAAGTTAAGGGTTTAAAATTAAAAAAATAATAATAATAACAATAGTGGGTTTACTGGAAGTTCACAGGATTTCTGGGGAAAAAAGAAATTTCTATGAGGAAAAGTCCAGGGAGCCCTGGAGAATGACTCTTTAGGGGATAGATAGCCAACCGAGGCAAAGGGTTTCTCTTTTCTCATTGTAGCCGGACTAAAGTGCCCCACCTTCAATATGGCACTGAGGATTTAAGAGGTACGTGGTGGATGATGAATGGTAATAAAGGAAGCAAAAGCAGCCTCTCACATAGAAACCTCATGCCTAAACTATATAGAGAGCTTTGTCAAATTTATAAGAATAAGGGGGCAGCTGGGTAGCTCAGTGGATTGAGAGCCAGGCCTAGAGACGGGAGGTCCTGGGTTCAAATCTAGCCTCAGCCACTTCCCAGCTGGGTGACCCTGGGCAAGTCACTTGACCCCCATGGCCCACCCTTAACCACTCTTCTGCCTTGGAGCCAATACATAGCATTGACTCCGAGACAGAAGGTGAGGGTTCAAAAAATATTTATAAGGATAAGGGTCTTCCCTGAACCGAGAAATGGGCGAAAGATATGAAGAAATCAATGTCACATACAGGTTTATGAAAAATGCTCTAAATCACTACTGATTGGGGATATCATTTCACACCCACCAGACTGGCTCAGAGGACAAAAAGGCAAAATGACAAATGTTGGGAGATGGGAAAATGGGGGCACGGCTACGTTGTCGGTAGAGCTGTGAACAGATCCAACCATTTCGGAGGACAGTTTGGAATTAGACCCGGAGAGTTATAAAACTGTGTATAACTGCTGGGTCTGTTTTCCAAGGAGATCAGGGGAAAAGGAAAAGAGCCCGCGTGTTCCAAAACATTTCCAGCCGCTCTCTTTGTGGTGGCAAAGAACTGGAAACTGAAGGGACGCCCATCAAAGGGGGAATGGCTGAACAAACTGTGGTACATGGTTGCACTGGAACGCTGCTGCGCCATCAGAAACAAACGAGCGGGCTAATTTTACTAAAGCTGGGAAAGAACTACACGGGATGATGAACGGCAAAATGAGTGGAACCGAAAGAACGTCATACCCAGCTCCAGAATGACTTTTTTTTTAAACCCTTAACTTCTGTGTATTGGCTCCTAGGTGGAAGAGTGGTAAGGGTGGGCAATGGGGGTCAAGTGACTTGCCCAGGGTCACCCAGCTGGGAAGTGTCTGAGGTCAGATTTGAACCCAGGACCTCCTGTCTCTAGGCCTGGCTCTCCGTCCACTGAGCTACCCAGCTGTCCCCTTAATATACTCTTTTTTTTAAACCCTCATCTTCTGTCTTGGAATTAATACTGTGTATTGGCTCCAAGGCAGAAGAGTGGTAAGGGTGGGCAATGGGGGTCAAGTGACTTGCCCAGGGTCACCCAGCTGGGAAGTGTCTGAGGTTGGATTTGAACCCAGGACCTCCCGTCTCTCAATCCTGAGCTACCCAGCTGCCCCTCCAGAGTGACTTCTTGAAGAATACATTGCAAACTTCACCTCCAGAGAGTGAACTGAAAAGAGGAAACAGGAAAGACATAAGTTGTAGGAACATGCCTGCCTCCTGGATGATGCCTTCTGTGATGCAAGGAGGAGGGGAAGGGGTTGGGACCCTTGTGGGTAAATGTGATTAATGATCAAATGAGAGCGAAAAATAAATAAAGGAAGGGCGGCATCCCCGTCTTCTCCGGGAGATCACCAGGTCAGCACGGGCACCTTCTGCCTCGATTTTGGAAGCCGAGTAGCGGATGCGGTGTGGCCCCGCGGCTTTTGGAGAAAACATTTATGCTGGCAATATTTTCCCCTGTCAAATAGCACATGGGCGACATACACATCTGCACACATATTCACGCGCGTGTGTGTATGTATATACTTCATCTAAAATACACGTTTCCAAAAATGTGCCTATTTCAAACATATCTATTTCCAGAACCTACCTGGGAGCGGCAATGTTTTTCTGCTCTGGACACAGGCTTATATTGACTCCAAGAGTATTCCAAGTGCCCTTTAACAAGGGGTTGCCCATCCCCGCAGTAAGCCCCTGTTCCACAGAGTCAGCATTTACGGGCTCCACCTACCAGCTTCAAGTGCCAGCGACCTGCCCACAGCCAAAGCTGGGAGAGTGCTGGCACCAGATCTTAGCATGATATATCTAAGTCGACTTTCCATCGGAGCCCAGTTTAGCTAAAGTGGTTGCCCCCGAAGGCTTGACCTTGGCCATCTCCTCTTAACCCCCCTCTCCCGTGGTTTTAGCTATGACGTCTATAGAGATGTCTGTGCAGAGGCAGCTAGCTGGTGGAGGCCGGGGCGCGTCAGACCGATAATCAGGAAGACGACGAGTTCAAAACCCAGCCTTGGAGGGGCAGCTGGGTAGCTCAGTGGATAGAGAGTCAGGCCTAGAGATGGGAGGTCCTGGGTTCAAATCTGGTCTCAGACACTTCCCAGCTGGGTGACCCTGGGCAAGTCACTTGACCCCCATTGCCCACCCTGACCACTCTTCCACCTAGGAACCAATACACAGAAGTTAAGGGTTTAAAAAATAATAATAATAAAAATGTCTGTAGGGCCTTCCATGCCACCTGTTGGAGAGACAGTTGTAGCTATGAGTTTGAGGGTCAGGAGAAGGGGCAGAATTGGATAGGTAGATCTGAGAGTCATCTCTCTCCCCTTCGAGATCACCAAGTGCTCTAGTTTAGAGAGAGAGCAGGGGGCCTAGGACAGAGCCTTGGGGGACCCCCCCCCATCGTTGGCATGCAGGATGTGAATGAAGACCCAACAAAGGAGACAGAGAAGGAACAAACAGATATGTAGGAAAAGGACCCAGCAAGAACAATATCCTGAAATCCAAGAGAAAAAAGAGCATCAAGATGAGAATAATCAAGAGAATGAGGGATGAGAAAAGGCCCTTAGAACTGTGGAGAGGGGGCAGCTGGGTAGCTCAGTGGATGGAGAGCCAAGCCTAGAGATGGGAGGTCCTGGGTTCAAATCCGGCCTCAGCCACTTCCCAGCTGTGTGACCCTGGGCAAGTCACTTGACCCCCATTGCCTACCCTTACCACTCTTCTGCCTTGGAGCCGATAGAGTATTGATTCCAAGACAGAAGGTGAGGGGTTTAAAAAAGAAAAGCAAAGTGAGGGAGCAGGTATGAGAGAAAGGGCAATCTGCTAAAGAACTGCAATCATGTGAGCCTCTAGTGAAGTTTGCCTTGACGCATCACTACCTCATGGGAGACGGGAGTGAGGAGGAGACAGTGGCAGAAGGCATGTGAGAGACGGCACATGAGGAGGGGAGACAAGGGCCCATCTGGCAAATGGCCCTCAGTTTTTTCAACGAAATACAAGGCCGGGTTATAAGCTGAGAGGATGGAAGCGGAGGAGCCATGGGAGGCTTAAGGAGAGATGAGAAGTCTCGGAACAGCCTTTGTGGTCAGTGGGAGAGTTCATCGACTAGAAGTCAAAGAACGATTGTGTTGCGGAAGCGAGGGCCCAGTCACGTAACGCAAACTCGTGGTGGGCCCAGGTTTTTCGTGTGCTTTTGTGATTTCTCTCCATCTCCATTAAGCAGCAGGTGAGCAGAAGCAAGATCAAAAGATGGCGGATGGTGGGAATGATTCAAGGCCAGAGTTTGGAAGAGCGAAACATCCAAGTCTCCACCCCCCATCTTCCCCCAACCAGGGAGTCTAAGCAGAAGCACAATCCGCGATGGAAAGGGTAATCGGTTAAGCTGCCCCTTCCGGAGGAAGCTAAGCCTTAAGCTGTAGGGAGTCTGGAAGGAAGTGGTTTCTTTTTTCTGTTTTTTTTTAAACCCTTAACTTCTGTGTATTGGCTCCTGGGTGGAAGAGTGGTAATAAGGGTGGGCCGTGGGAGTCAAGTGACTTGCCCAGGGTCACCCAGCTGGGAAGTGTCTGAGGTTGGATTTGAACCCAGGACCTTCTGGCTCTCCATCCACTGAGCTACCCAGCTGCCCCCTTCTTTTTCTGTTTGGAAGGAAGAGGTTTCTGATGAAAACTAGTTTCCCTGCTCGGGGCAGAAATGATCTTTCTCTCTTCAGATGTGAAATGCCAGAAGAGTCCAGTCAAATCTGCTCCAGGCTCTCCAGAGAGGGGGACCCCCCTGGCTCCCGCAGCATGGGACCACTCATGTATATCGAAGGATTTGCTTTGGCAAGAGGAAGGGCCTAACTCTAATTCTGAAGACGCTTCTCCTGACACCGAGCCTCCATTGGACTTCCTACAGCTTCCCCTTCGGCCATGGCTCCCACTCGTCCCCTCCAAGCCAGAGCGGAACACTGCCGATCTTTCCCCCACCCGGCCCCAAGCGAGTCAACTCTTCTTCAGGCTAAATATCTCCCCTCGAGTAGCCGGGCAGGGTTTGCCGTACCGATCCAGGCCCCACTCGATGGCGAGGCTTCTCGAGGACAGGCGCTCCCTCCCACTGACTCTCTGTGGCTCGGTGGCTCAGGCCCGTGTCCCGAGCATGGCAGGTTCTTGCTGACGAATGGCTCCTCGGCCCAACGGAACTTACTGATCCTTTGTGCACGTGATGGGAGTGGGGCCCGGAGGACAAGGATGAGCAGATGCTCTTTGCAACCACAAGGCCACGTGGCCACGACTTCATTTCCCAGAAGCCTGAGGCCTGGAGACAGGCGATATTTCATTATAAGGAAATAGATGGTAATGCTGGGAAGAGAAGGGAGAGAGGAGCTAAGCGGGGGTCAGGCTAGATCCCCTTCTGGGCAGCCCGCCCGCCCGCCCGCTACAAGGTGGGACTCCAGAGCAGCACAGCAGCAGCTGGAGTGGAGTGATAGCCAAGAGCTCCAAGTGACGGGCCTCATGGCTGCCAAGATGTTGTTTTCCCTAGTTAGCAGGCAGGAATGTGAATGAAGGGAAGCTTCCTCTCTGGTCTGTGCGGGAGAAGAGGGGAGCAGGAATGCACTCATCTGGGGAAGGCTTCCCTGCAAGCTCATTTCCTTTCCCGTTTCGCTTAAATGCTCTGACCAGTTCTCGTCTGTGGTCTGCCTCCGTTTTTATTAGCACAGTAACAACCGAGTATCTGGACTCTCGAGATGACTTAAGAGGGAGGAACTGAAGGAAACCAACTTTTAGTAAGCACCTACTGTGTGCCGGGCACTGCGTTAAACACTTCCCACGAATATCTCATTTGATTTTTGCAACAACCCCGTGTGAGGTAGCTGCTATTATGTCCAGTGTACATTTGAGGAAACTGAGGCAAACAGAGGTTAAGTGACTTGCCCAAGGTCATACAGCTCAGATGCATCTGTGGCTAGATCTGAACTCTGCCCTTTTCTGACTCCAAACCCAGCACCCCATCCACTATGCCACCAGCTGCCCCGTTTCATACTGAATTGAGGGCTCGAGCTCTCATTTTTGCAAGTACCTCAGGCTGAATCCAGTGATCCACAAGAATGCCTGAGTGAATTGCAAACGGTACCTACAGTACCTGCTCCTTATTTGGCCTAAACATTTCAGAGTCACATGAGTCGCACGGAATTGGATCATCCATTTGGAGCTGAAAGGGATATTCCAGGTCAGCCAATCCAACACCCCCATTGTACAGATGAGGAAGCGGAAGCTTTTTTTTAAACCCTCGCCTTGTGTCTTGGAGTCAATACTGTGTCTTGGTTCCAAGGCAGAAGAATGGTGAGAGTAGACAATAGGGGTTAAGTGACTTGCCCAGGGTCACACAGCTGGGAAGTGTCTGAGGCCAGATTGGAACCCAGGACCTCCCGTCTCTAGGCCTGGCTCTCCATCCACTGAGCTACCGAGCTGCCCCCTAGGAAGTGGAAGCTTTTGAGAGATGAGCAGAACATTCCAGATCCAGATCTTTCGTGACCAAAGCCACTGTGGTTATCTTGCCTTTTCTAAGCTGGCTTTGATCTCTCTTTTTTAATGCCACAACACCACAGCTGAATCCAGATTCTGCCTCTGTACGCTTGTATTAGCTGGATTTACCACCCTGACTCAGTTTCCTCATCTGTAAAATGAGGCAGCTGGCTTTAGACAGCTTCTGAGGCTGTGGTCAGTTCTAGATTTATTCTCCTATGCTTTTGCCCCCTGGGGCCCAGCTCTAGCAGATGGTGACTTCCAACCCACTGCTTCAAAGCTAGCCATCTTGCCACAGGAGCGCCCTTTCCTTTCCCCCAGTTCTAGAGCGACTAACCGTGATCAGATCAACTCTGCCATTGTTTCTGCCTGAGTCATAGCAGTCTCCCCCCCCCCCCAACAGTCCCACTTGCAGACGGTGCACTTTCCCTCTTTGTGTGTGGTTTCCCTCCTTAAGGATGGGGAGCTTTTTGTGTTCCCGTCCCCGAGACCTAGCCGAGTGCCGGCGCACAGCGGCCTCATCCATTCAGTCTTGGGGATTAGCTAGGAGCGGGAGAAGGAGGGAGGGAGGGAGGGGAAGGCGCTTGGCCCAAGTTCCCCCCGGCAGGCAGAGAGGGCCGGACGGCTGGAGGGTCTCGCCCGAGACCTCGCCACAGCACTCCGGGGGCCCGAAAACGCCTCCCTGGTTTCCATCAGGGTTTGTAATCAGGGCAGAAACGCGCCGTGAGTACATCCTGCTATGGGGACAAAACCAGATGCATGGGGAAAGGCCACGTGGTCAGAGCCATGACTTCTGGCTGGTCCCCCTCCCGTGTCCCAGTGGTCCCAATCGGAGATATTGCTGTGCTGTCAACGTGTGTGCTCTGAGAAGAGCCAGCTCCATCCGCTGACCCCGAAACAGGAGGAAGTTGCAGAAACGGCCTTTCGAAAAACGGAGCCAGAAGGCCGAGCGCGCCTCTTAAGAGGAAACTTTTTTCCTATTAAAAAAATGGAAAGCTATTTGTCAGGCCCTAATGACATCCTGCCAGTCAAGGCTCCTTCGCTTCCCCCGACGGTGCCTTTTTATTGTAAAAGCAGCCTGGGCCCATTTCCCGAGCAGCGCTTGTGCCGGCCGGCCGAAGTGTGACAGAAACGCTGACAGGTTGTTTGAGTTTGAATTGCGAGCCCTCCGCTATTCCCCTTCCAGCCAACACTCACCTCCAAAGCAATAGAGCCTGGATTGGGATAATGGCAAACACATGCTGGGGGCTGGGAACCAAATCCCAACGGCTTCCGTCAGCCAGACCCTCGCTCGGCTCACTTCCCGTTCGGGGGGCTGAGGGAGGGCTCTGGCGGTAGCACAACGGGGGCCCGCCTGCACCGGGCCCGGCTGCCCAAAGGGAAGCGGGCCTTCGTCGCCCTTCTGCTCTCCGTCCCGGGCCTCGGTATGCCAACCTCCCCGCCCCCCCCCCCATACTGAGCATCCTGGGAGTGCTCGGAAGTGAACAGATGGAGAGGTGGGGCCTAGACAAGAGGTGACTCGCAGGAGTCTAGAATGGGCTGAAGGATGGACCTAAAGAGGTAGTTTGGAGCCTGCTCCCTAGTGGAGGGCCACAGAGATCTGTGCATCGATATGGCCCAATGGTGCAGGCAGGAAGACAAGCGTCAGTGGCTCTGCGTGATCCCCAGCCTCCCGCTTAGAGAGCACTTTCATCAACTCCCATCTCCCAACAGCCTCCGGGCCTCATTCTGCTCATCAGTCACATGGACTCGATTTTAGCCTCCGGTTCACCATTCGAATCCTTCCATCTGGGTGACCCTTCACAGCTACGAGGCTGGGTACGCCATCACACGTAGCAAAAAGTGTTCTCATTTGCCCGAGGACCCTGAAGCTCTGGGAGAGGCCACACACACAGAGGCGTCTGGGAGAGGGCAGCATTTGGAGCTGGGGCGCGGGACCCCCAGCCCTGTGCTTTCTCCAGTCTACACTATATTCCAGGGGCCAGACTCAACGGATTGATTTTTGTCCAATTCGTTCTCCATGATTAGGCTCCGAAGTGTCCCTAGAGTCTTCTCAAGCCAAAGGGAACTGTGAGCAGGAAGCCAGGGTAAGGGGGAAGACACGGATCTAATGCAAATACCAACAGATAGAACTGGGGTAACCATGAATTCCCCCCCAGACACACAGAGCCCTTCTCCTATCTTGGTCCTCCTCCTGCCTCTCTGACTGCTCCTTGCCTTCTCTATTGGATCCTCCTTCATGCCAGCCTCCTAATGGTGGGTACCTCTAAGGCTTGGTCCTACGCCTTCTTTTCTTCTCCTTGAACCCTCTGGCTCAGTGATCTCCTCAACTCCCGAGGCTCAATGAGACCAAGCATATCCTTGGCCTTCTTCCCACATCTCCCTACGCTCCTCACCACCATCACTGCTAGGCCTGCCCACAGTTCCTTGCTGCTTTCAAAAAACTTCAGGAGGGGGGGCAGCTGGGTAGCTCAGCGGATGGAGAGTCAGGCCTAGAGACAGGAGGTCCTGGGTTCAAATCCGGCCTCAGACACTTCCCAGCTGGGTGACCCTGGGCAAGTCCCTTGACCCCCATTGCCTAGCCCTGACCACTCTTCTGCTTTGGAGCCAATACACAATATTGACTCCAAGATGGAAGGGGAGGATTTTTTAAAAAATACTTCTAGGATCTCATGTGGGAAAAACAAGATGGAAATCACAATCAAAGCACAAGTTATCCATCTCTCAGGGGGGAACACAAGCACTAAGAGCCCCAGAGACTGAAAAAGGCCTGCAGAAGGTCGGATTCAGGCTGAGGCTTTAGGAGGCAGGGACGAGGAGGGAGAGCATTTCAGGCATGGGGCCAAGATGAAGGCCCCAAGACAAGAGATGGAGTGTCCTTTGAGGGGAAGAGCAAGTTGGATCTTAGAGGGCTTGGCCTGGAAAGGTCAGAAGGGGCTGGTTTGGAGACGGCCTCTAATGTCCAACACAGGAACTGATGTTTGATCCTGGGGATACTAAGGAGTTTGCGGAGTAGCAAAGGGACACGTTTAACCGGGTCACTCTGTAGAGAGATTAAAAAAGATGAAGATTCAGGAAAAACCCCAACCAGATTTGGCAATGAAGTGATCATTGCTGTAGAAGATGCCCAGACATGCAGGACAGGACTTTAAGTAACAAGTCCCTGGGGGTGGGCGGCCCACCGGAGGTCCGGGTGGTCTCTCGACCCTTTATGAACTTGGGCGTAAGATCTCTTGGTGTTCCTGTCAGTGTATGTAAAATTGTTCTGTTTTGGAACTTTGCAGGTCCTAATGGGAACCACTGGTTCCCCTCGGGGTAATGCCAAATACCCACAATTCCACTCAGGTAGAGTAAATGAGCCAGAGAAATGAGAGCTCCCCAGTTTCTTCAGGCCTTTGAATGAGAAGAAAGTCACTGTGGTGATACTCCCAAGGCAGGAGCTGAGTGAGTCTCCTATTCCAATCCATGCCATCCCATCCTGTCCCACCACAACAAATGGGCACGAAATGTACTGGTTCAGTTGCTTGAGTTTTATAACTTGGGGGGGATTGACTCCGACTGTTTCTCCTCCCAGCGTGGAAGACGAGAATCAAGCTATGTCTGATGGCAGGTCACCAGGGTGCCTCTTCCAGCTCGGCAGCTCCTGCTTTCTTCACTGACCCTCAGCCAAACAATTGCCGTCTCTACCTTTCAGATTCCTCCTTTGGCGGATGAAGGAGTTGGGACGAGATGATCTCGATCATCTTCAGTCACTGAGTGTGCTGGCTAGATACACCACAGCCCTCCTTCACACATCACACCACTGCGTTAGCCCCCAACAATCTCCACATTCCCTATTCTTGCCCACTCGATAGATGGTGGAGCCTGGGAGGAAGAGGAGGAGGAGCTGGATACCCTGAAGGAATAAAGATCTAATGGTCCAGGCCCAGCTAGAAATGATGGCCAGACAAGAAATATTCTAGAGCAGGGGTTCCCAAACGTTTTTGGCCTCCCGCCCCCTTTCCAGAAAAAATATGACTTGGCGCCCCCTGGAAATTATGGAACTATTTATTGAACTCAGAATAGAATGTAATACAAAAAAAAGTGTGGCCATCACCGCCTACCTGGATCGCTGCAGCACCCACCAGGGGGCGGTAGCACCCACTTTGGGAATCACTGTTCTAAACCAAAAAGTCCTAGTCCTTCTCAGTAATCCCTGGAAGATGACTACTACCCAGACAGCTAGAGGGCTGCTGGGAAATTAAAAGATGCATTTAAAGGAGGAAGAGGGAGAGGGAGAAAGAAGGGAGGGGGAGAAACAGACAGACAGACAGAAAGACAATGACAGAGAAGTGCCAACCTGTATACCTGAGTAACAATCCCCTCTACATTCAACGTTCCAGGAAACTGAAGGTTGAAATCCTCCAATTGAAGAGGCCCTTATAGTTAGTCAGGTGGTACGGTAAATAGATCATAGATAGAGTACCTGGCCTAGAGTCAGGAAGACCCAAGTTCAAATCTTAGCTGTATGACTCTGGCTAAGTTGTTTAGCCTTTGACTTTCCTCATCTGTAAAATGGGGGTCATAATAATAACACCTACTTCCCAGGGTTGTGAAGATCAAATGACATAAGATTTCTACATCCCTTAGCATAGTGCCTGGCACATAATAGGTATTAAATAAATATGTATTTCCTTTTTTCCTTCTTTCCTTCCTTCCATCTCTCTACCTCTGTCTCTGTCTCTGTCTCTCTGTCTCTGTCTCTCCCTCTCTTTCTGTCTCTGTCTCTGTATCTCTCTCTCCCTCTCTCTGTCTCTGTTTCTCCCTCTCTCTGTCTCTCTTCTGTCTCTGTCTCTCCCTCTCTCTCTTTCTGTCTCTCTTTCTGTCTGTCTCTCTCCCTTTCTCTGTCTCTGTCTCTCTTCTGTCTCTGTCTCCCTTTCTCTCTCCCTCTCTCTCTGTCTCTCTCTGTCTCTCTCTGTCTCTCTTTTTGTCCCTCTTTCTCTATCTCGATCTCTCCATCTCTCTCTCTCTCT
>NW_025341107.1:0-3689 GCF_016433145.1 Gracilinanus agilis | reverse complement strand
AGGAAGGAAGGAAGGAAGGAAGGAAGGAAGGAAGGAAGGAAGGAAGGAAGAGAGACAAAGACAGCACCTATTATGTATAGAAGGATTTGGAGTGGGCTTGGGTTTTCGCTAATATGAGGCACTCCTGTAATCCACATAGGCACCTTCCTCTGCTACTTCTTCTTTGTAGAGAGCTTCCTGGGACTCTGAGCAGTTAAATGATTCACCCAGAATCACACAGCCAGAGACAGGTCTTGGATCCCAATCTTCTTGGTTCTGATGATGGCTTTCTCTGCACTGCAACACACTCCCTCTCACGGGACTGCCAAGCAGTAAGGCTAATAATACACAATGATCAGTTTAGGCCAATCATTTCTTCTTTTTTTGAAAAGCCTAAATGAGGGGTTTTTCACCTTGAAGTCCATGAATTTTTTGTTTGTTTGTTTGGGTTTTTTTTTAACTCTTATGTTCTGTTTTACCATCAACACTAAGTATTGGCTCCAAGGCAGTCACACTGCTAGGAGTGTCTGAGGTCATATGTGAACTCAAGACTTCCCATCTCTAGGCCTAGCTTTCTATCTACCACAAACCACCTAGCTGCCCCTCTATGAATTTGTTTTTAAAGAATACTTTAATAACTGGGTTTTAAATGGAATTGAAATTAGTAATTCTATGCATTTTATTTTAGTCACTTAAAAACATTCCTTTGAGAAGGGGTCCATAGACTTCTCCAGAATGCCAAATATGCCTGTGATACAGAAAGGATAAGAAACTGATCTAGAAATCTCTCTTTGTTAAGTCATGGCTCTTTCTGAACAAGACCTCTTTCTGTGAGTCTTCCTTCTGAGCCAGGATCCTCAAGTTGCTCCTCTCAGGGAAGCCCCAATCACTCTCTCCACTTAGTATTGGTGTCAAAGAATAGAGAAAGTCTCTTTATATTGAAGTTCTAAAAGGAAGGACATCAGCCTTTTCATATTTTAGTTAACCCTCATCGAGGTAAATTTAATTTGAGCAGTGGAAGTTTGGGAGAAACTTGGCATAGAAAAAAGAAGGCAAATCTCTCCAAATTCTCCACATTTTTATAACTGCAACTCAAATGGGTCAGGATACCTGAAAGTCCTAGTTTCTTTTAAGAGAGAAATTTTGCACAAAGACATCTTTTTATGCAGTTTATAAGCTCACTTGTTTTTTATTTTCACCTTCCTCTGTCTCTATCTCTCTGTCTCTGTCTTTCTATGTGGTTCTCTATGTATGTCTTTTTCTCTCACTATATAGCTCTCTGTGAGGCTCTCTCTCTCTCTCTCTCTCTCTCTCTCTCTCTCTCTCTCTCTCTCTCTCTCTTTCTCTTTCTCTCTCTCTCTCTCCCTCCATCTCTTTTCCTCTTTTTTCTCTGTCCCTCTCTCTGTCTCTGTTTCTCATTCTGTTTATTTAAAAAAATGTTAAAATGTTTTGTTCAATTTTTCCAGCTTCTAATCAAGCTGTCAAGTTGAAATGAGATTGTCTCCTGGGAGGTGAACAAAGATTTTACGGCCATTTAATTTATGCTTAGGATTTAGAATCCTAGTTCATGCTTAAAATTATTAATGAGATCCAGGAATTCTTGCCCATTTGTGTCGATTGTAAGACATAAATCATTAAATTCAATTAGGGATAAGAGAAACTTGGGGAACGAAGCTAGAAGCTATGGCAAGCTTCTCTTGAAAATGCAAGTGGACAGCTGGGTTGCATTGGATGGGACATTGGACTTGCTATTCTCAAGAGAAATGACTCTGCTACCTATCACCTATATGACCTTAGAAAAGTCCTTTCAACTCCATATATTAGGATGGTCCCTAAGGTTTCTTCAAAATCTAACAATCTATGATTTGAGGGAGTCTATCAAGAAATAAGCAAAAGGGATTTAAGTGAGGAAGCAGATGGAACAGAAAATGGAATTTGGAGAAGAGGGTAGGATTAAAAAATAGGAGAATGAGAAGGCTAAAGCCAGATGAAGACTAGGACAAATAAAGCCTACATAGAAAAAAGACTAGGGTTTTAACTGATCTAGGAAATTCCTGGTGAGAGAATGTAATATGTGGCTGTTATTGAGTCCTTTTTCAGTCATGTCCGACTCTTCATGACCTAATTTGGAGTTTTCTTGGCCAAGATACTAGAGTAGTTGATCATTTCCTTCTCCATATAATTTTGCAGATGAGGAAACTGAGGTAAACAGGGTTAAGAGACTTGCTCAGGGTCACCCAACTAGTAGGTATCTGCAGCCATATTTGAACTTGGGAAATTGAATCTTCCTAACTCAAGGTCTAGCATTTTATCTACTGTGCCACCTGACTGTGATATAACAATGCAAATTTTTACCTACTCTGCAATTTCAAGTCTTAGACAATTGGCTAGAGCACTGAGAAGTTAAGGGATTTGTCCAAGGTCACCCAACCAGAATGTGTCAGAGTCAGATTAAGAACCTAGGGCTTCCCAGCTTTGAGACTGGCTCTTTCCCTACCTTATCTATCTACCACACCATACCACAGGGAAGGATGGGTAAATGAACAAAAAAGGGAGGTAACAGTGGAGGGATGGTTGCAGGCCAATGAGCAGAACAGACACAGGGCAGCAAGGGGACAGGTGGGAAAGAACCAAAGACTTTGCCTTCAGATAGCATTGGAAGAATTTGTCCTTCATTGCAGCTTTAGGAAATCTAACATCTGACTAGACTATAAACTCCTTGATGGCAGAGACTAAGACTTATTCATCTTTGTCTTCTCCCCACCTCCTGCCACAAAACCTAGTGATGTGATTTGCACATAGTAGGAGCCTGGTAGGCACATAGTAGGTGAATATAACCTTTTTTTGCTTTCTCTCCTAGTTCATGTAAGTCTTTCCTGACTTCTCTGAATTCTTCATATTTGGTATCTCTTATAGCCTAGTCCTATTCTTTTATATTCAGATATCACAGTTCGCATAGCTGCATCTTATTAATTTTCTTTTTTTAATACTTGCCTTTTGTCTTAGAGTCAACACTAATTATTGATTCCAAGGCAGAAGAGTAGCAAAGGCTGGGCAATAGGAGTAAATGACTTTCCTAGGGTCACACAGAAGTGTCTGAGACCAGATTTGAACTCAGGATCTCCCATCTCCAGGCCTGGCACTCTATCCACTGATCTACCTTGCTGCCACTTGCACCTTATTTATCTTTTAAAATGACATTGCATAGTGAAGAGCCCACCTCTGGGTTCAAAAGACCTTCCTGGGTTCAAAAGACCTTCCTGGGTTCAAGGTCTTCATCTCTGACAGGTCACTTTAAACTCTCAGTACTCCTTAAGTCACTCCACAAAACTCTAGATCATGAAATAATTGCTGATCTACATTGGAAGAAGGAGTTACCTCCTCCCATGAAATTACAGGGAGGAGAGAAAACTGCCTTTTATCTACAGAGGCTATAAGGGGTTAAAAGTAAAGGAAAAACTATGGCCCAACATGAGCAAAACAGTGAATTGTTAGTGTAATCACTACCTTGGATACCAAACCATTCTTCTTAGTGCTTCTTGGGTAAACTCAGTGTGGAGGGGATGGAGGAACAAGAAGAAGAAGAAGGAGAAGAAGAAGAAGAAGAAGAAGAAGAAGAAGAAGAAGAAGAAGAAGAAGAAGAAGAAGAAGAAGAAGAAGAAGAAGAAGAAGAAGAAGAAGAAGAAGAAGAAGAAGAAGAAGAAGAAGAA